>NC_143032.1:67420000-67720000 GCF_057628025.1 Oncorhynchus mykiss | reverse complement strand
GACACAAACAACTGGATTCGTTATACCTTTCATGCCCTGCCTCCAGTCCACTTAACCATATCTGAAGAAAAGAGCCTCATAAAAATTTCAACAAGCAGTTTTGTGAAAATATAATTTAATCAGAAGCCACTGCTAGATTGGGTTGCGCTCAGAGTATCCTGCCTTGGCAAATCTCGCTGTTAAGACACTGATTCCCTTTGCAACCATGTACCTTCAGTGTGTGAGAGTGGATTCTTGGCCCTCACTAGCATGAAAACTAAATATAGGCACAGACTGTGTGTGAAAAAACACTGAGACACTCTCCAATATAACGCAACATTGCAGAGATATGTGCTTCCTTTCAAGCACACTCTTCTCATTAAGATGTGGTGATCTATTCACATTTTTTTATGAACAAATAAGGTTTTATATGTAAGATGGCTAAATAAAGAGCAAAATTATTGATTATTATTATTTCTGCCCTGATCCTGTAAGAGCTCTTTGTCACTTCCCACGACCCGGGTTGTGACAACAACTCGTAATTTGAGAGTGCGCTGACCCTGGTGCTAGAGGGGGTACGCAGCTGGAGGTTGAATGTTTGAAGGAGTTCGGGTTTGGGAACCACTGTTCTGTATCATGTCATGTTTCATGTTTTGTATGGACCCCAGGAAGAGTAGCTGCTACTTTTGCAACAGCTAATGGGGATCCTAATAACATACCAAAAATGCTCATGTGCCCACTCAAAAAGAAGCTCCAAGCTGTAACCAGCACCTTCAATCTGGTTCAAGTCATCAGTCTACCTACCAAGGCATTTACAAACAGAACAGGAACGACATCATTCACGTGTATTGATCACATCTTTACTAATCCTGCAGAAATATGCTCTAAAGCAGTATCCACACCCATCAGATTTAGTGATCACAATATAATAGCCAAATCTAGAAAAACCAAAGTTCCAAAGTCTGCAATTAAAATTGTGTATAAACAATCATACAAGAGCTTTTGCAATGATTCCTTTGTCGAAGATGTGAAAATTGTTGGTCTGATGTGTGTAGTGAGAAGGATCCGGACGCTGCAGTATTTATGAAACTGCTTCTTCCGGTTACTGATAGGCATGCAGCCATCAAGAAACTGATTGTTAGAACTGCCAAATCCCCATGGATAAATTATGAATTGAAAAACGGTATGGATGAGATAGATGAGGCAAAGGGAATAGAAAATGAGTCTGACAACACAGCAGACTGGCAAACATAGAGATAATTGAGAAATCACATGACTAAACTAAATAAAAAGAAGAAGAAACTATACTATGGAAAAAAGATACATCAATAATTATAGTAAAAAGCTCTGGAGTTTTTTAAATTAAATTCTCGGCAAGAAAGCAAACTCGGATCCATCTTTCATTGAGGCAGATGGCTTGCTCATAACAAAACCCTTTTGATATTGCCAACCACTTTAATAACTTTTTTGTTGACAAGATTAGCCAATTTTGGCATGACATGCAAAAAACAAATGCTCAGCCTTCATATTCATGCATAATGGACCAAATAATGAAAGACAAGCACTGTAGATTTGAGAGGTGAAAATATTGTTGCTATCTATAAATAAGGACAAACCACCTCGTACCGACAACCTAGATGGTAAATTGCTGAGGTTTGTAGCGGAATACATTGTGAATCCTGTTTGCCACATCTTAAATTTAAGCAGAAGGCGTGTGCCCTCAGACATGGGGTAGGCAAAGGTTATTCTGCTACCCAAGAATAGGCTGACCAATCAGACTTTTACAAGTGCTAAGCAAACTTAGGGAAAAATTGTGTTTGATCAAATACATAGTTATTTTACATAAAACTAAGACTTTCAGCATGCTTATTTTTTTATTTAACTAGGCAAGTCAGAACAAATTCTTATTTACAATGACAGCCTACCCAGGCCAACCATCCACTAACCCAGACGACGCTTGTGCTCCCCCTATGGGACTCCCGATCTTGGCCGGTTGTGATACAGCCCGGGTCTGTAGTGACGCCGCTAGCACTGCGTTGCAGTGCTTTAGACCGCTGCGCCACTTGGGAGCTTATAGGGAAGGGCACTCAACATGCTTGCCACTGACTCAAATGACTGATGATTGGCCGAAAGAAATTGAAAGTAAGTAGATTGTGGGAGCTGTTTCGTTAGACTTCAGTGCAGTTTGTGATGTCATTAATCATAACCTATATGCCTTATTATGGATTGAGAGTTACCTATCTAAAAGAACACAGAGGGTTTTCGTTAATGGAAGACTATCTCATGCAAATTCAGTTGAGTGTGGTGTACCGCAGGGCAGTGGGCAGTGCAATAATTTGTTTTCTGTTTTTACAAACTAACCTTGAATAAAGCCTGTCTGTCTATGTACGCTGACGACTCAACAGATTACACGTCGGCTGCAACAGTAAAATAAATAACTGAGACACCTAACATAGAGCTCCAGTCTGTTTTAGAATGGGTAACTAGCAACAGGCTAGTGATAAATATTTGAAAAACTAAAAGCATCATTTTTGGTACAAATCACTCGCTCAACACTAAACCTTATTTAGATCTATTATTGAATAATGTTGCTGATAAGAGAAGACTAAACTGCTGGGTGTAACCCTAGATAGCAAGCTTTCATGGTCAAAACCTATAGACTCGCTAAAATGGGAAGAGGTCTTCTCCATGATAGGGCATTGCTCTGTCTTCTTGACATCTCAGTCAACCAGACACGTCCTACAGGCCCTAGTTGTCACACCTGGACTACTGCCCAGCTGTGTAGTCATGTGTGGCAAAGGAGGACATACTGTAGGTAAATTGCAGTTGGTCCAAAACAAAGCAGCACGTATCTCACTTAGATATACATGCCGGGAAAGTGTCAGCAACACGCATGGCTCAAAGTTGAGGAGAGATTGACTGCATCACTATTGGTTTTTGTGCGAGGTATTGATTGATGTGTTGAAGGTACCGAACTGTCTGTTCAACCAGTTGGCACACAGTTCGGACTCTCATCGGTAGAGCACAAGACATGCAACCAGAGGTCTCTTCACAGTCCCCAGGTCCAGAACAGAGTCTGGGAAACACACAGTATTAAATAGAGCCATGGCTACATGGAACTCTCTGCCACCCTAGGTAAAGCAAGCTAGCAATAAAACCAATAAAAAAGCACAGATATTTTATATATGTTGTATTGCAATTTGCACTGTATTAGACCTAGATATTGTGTGTATGTACTGATAACGTGTGACATTTCACATTTATGTATTTCAGTCCTTGACTAATAATGTTCTGTGCTATGTATTATGTCATGTTTATGTGGACCCCAGGAAGAGTAGCTGATGCTTTTGCAGCGGCTAATGGGGATCCTAATAAATACCAAATACCAAACAACTTGTGTACATTCTTGAAAAATATAACTTATAAATGTCTCATGAGTGTAGTTCAACTGTTGTGCCGCATCAGAATCCAAAATATTAACTTGTTTTACTCCAATGTTTGTAAACAAAGTAAATGTTAACTACTATATAACCTCAAAACATGGTTAAAACTACAATGTTTTACACCATGGATGGTCAGTCCTTGCATCCATAGCTCTGTCTATGAATTTGAGCGTGGTTACATTTCTCTAGCCCCATCCCTCAGATTTGTTCAGAAACAGGGCGTGCAGAACTCTTATTGTTTCTACTGCTGATTGCCGCTTTAAAGCTAGTACACCCTGGTAAAACTGCCACATCCATTTTTGGACATTACAACAACAAAGATGTTACTGCAAACAACAAACAGTTTTTTCCCCCGCTCTGACGTCATTGCATGTGGGATAAGCAGAAGAATATGTACAGCATTTTTTTTTTCACCATTCTGCCAGACGCTACTCTCAACAAAAACAAAAACAGACACTGTGGAGAATAGTTGCGCTGTTTACCCAAATGCGGTATGATCTTTAAGAGAAGGATGATTAGAAAACTTATATCATATTTTTTAAGTGCAGAACACCTTACACTGCATTTTCAAAATACATTTATTAAGCAATGTTCCTCCACCCACTTTATAGACTATTTTCAATGCAAGGCACCATTTAAAACACATGGTGGAGTATCAATTTACATGTAGCATAGCAACCAATTATCACAATTACCATGTTCATGTTTCAAGACAGATTCAATTAATAGCACTGATTACTTTCAATTTGATTTGATTGAAATCTGTAATATGAATAATTTTGACTAATCTGTCATTGCAACATGAACTCAGGTTAAACATGGTTTGTTATGATAAAACAATTACTCCCAGAACATCAATAATATCAGGATACATAAACATAAATTTTCAAACACGACTCCCACTACAAATAGATAACACAAACAGTAATCTGACAATCATAAGATGTAATGGGTTAATTACATTGATCCTGCATTAGTATATACAAAGTGGCTCTTATCCCATCGTTAAATAAAATATACAAAATGCCATTTGGGTATTGTAAAAAACATTCTACTACAACCTGGTAGTCTTGCCTCACAGGAGAGGCTTCCAGTTGTCAGAATTATACCTGTGTCAGCAGGCAGTAAGTAGCCTTCTGTCTGTGTCAACTGCATAAACACTTCCATTACAGATTGGGTCAATACAATTTCCAATTTAATTCAGGAGGTAAACTGAAAATCCAATATTCCTCAAGGTTTTCCAGTGAGATGTGATCTCCAAAGTGCAAAGGGCATGAGGACTTAAGGTTGACATTAGGATTGGGCCAGAGCTTATCTGGTGCCATGCCACTGCCTAAACAAAGCTACCCTGTCTTCTGTTTTCCTCTATTTCTTTCTCAGGAGGATCATGTTGAAGACAGGCCTGAGACCTCAGCCGTGCTACTACCTGTCTGGACAGCACCTAATCCAGTTTGGACATCCTTTGTTGTTCTGACAACAAGCTTTTTTCAGTTTTTGTCCAATATTTATTAAATTTACTGAGGGTCTCAGCAGATCCTTGTTTTTATCTGTTATTTCTACTCTGGTCCTGCTGGCACTGTTTTTTTACTCCCACACATCACCACAGAGGAAATGTTATTTGACAAAACTGACACATTTGAAATAAACCCCAACCCTGCTTCCTTTAAACAAAAAACAGTTGCATGCATTTCCAGTCTGTAAATGGGAGAATCTGAAAAGCCGTTGACGCCATGCTTTCTCCTTTCGCCCCATCCCCTCCTGCCCACAAAGCTCCCACCACAAAATAAACCACATAATACAATATACTGTACACAACACAAATGTGGAGGCTTGCAGTACACCAAGCAGCATAACGCCATAGCAACCATACTGTGTAAAGACTAACACAAACATTATTCAGCAGATCTTTTTGCAAGCAAGCCGCTTTGATATTTAAACAGTTGCAAATGAGGCTGTTATCTTTTTTTAGATTGTATTTGTCTTATCAGGTTACGGTTTGTTATCTTGTGTTCTATAAAATATTAGCTAGATTGAGTTTTGTAAGGACTTGCCAGATGATTACCATTAAAACTATATTAGTAGTAAATTAATTAGGTCTCTATGGGTACAGTAACCATAACGACATTGCTTAACAATGACATATGGAATAGAAAAATAGCATTTTTTTTTGTGTCATACCACTGACCTGAGCGTGCTTTTCAGTTGAATTAGTGCTCTGTCTTTTCAGCACCTGAGTATGTCTACCCAATGATGTACGGTGGGGTTGAAATTATTGACACCCTTCAAAATAACCGTATAAAATAAACAATTCAAATACTAAATTATATTGTATGCTGGAAAAATGTAGGAAATTATATTATTTTATACTAATTCAGAGAAAGAGATCGTTTAATAAGTAATACTTTTTTATAAAAAAAATATTGACACCCCCGTTTTCAATACCTTTCAATACCTCACCCTGCGAGGATAATGGCACTGAACCTTTCTAAAATGTTTTATGAGTTGGAGAACACATTGGGAGGGATCTTAGACCATTCCTACATACAGAATCCTTCCAGATCCTTGAAATCCTTTGTCTGCACTTATGGACTACCCTCTTCAATTCAAACCGCAGCTTTTCCATGGGTTTCATGTCCGGAGACTGAGCTGGCCATTGCAAAATGTTGATTGTTGTGTCCAAATAAACATTTCTTTGTGAATTTTGATGTTTTATATTTTGTATTAAAATGTTTAAGTTCAAAGTATGCATTAAGGTGTCTGTAATAAAATGTTGTTTGCAAAACTAATGTACACAGGAATATTTTTTTTTTTTTACAATGGTGGAGGAATACAAAAATGGCTGCATAGTGGCTTCAAAACAGCAGCCCCTGTCAATCCTCTAGTGTTTATACTAGGGATGTATATAAACTCTAGATTGCAGATGCTATATATTGGCCAATGAGAGGCTTTGAAGTCACTGGACGACCATATTGATTTTCCTTAGAAGAAGCAGTCCTCCAAAGGAATAAATGGAATTCTACTGTATTTCAATTAAATGTTTCAAGCACACAAAGACATGTATTTCATAGTGGGGACAGTAACATTAGGTACTGTCTAGAAATGATACTTTAAGAAAAATGTTTTTACATATTTTTGTATTTGTATGTTTTGCTCACATAATATAATGTAAAGGTAGCCTCAGTGATATGATATAGATGCATAAAGTAAACATTGTAGTGGGTATAGAGCGTTGACTAGCGAGGCTCATCTTTTCTGTTTTTTTGTTGCCCTAGCTACTACGCTGTGAACAGCATGAATGGCACCCCGTCAGTCATCTAGTGTATATATAAATCATTGCTTTATACCAGGGGTTCTTAAACTTTTTCAGTTTGAAACCAAAATTAGAAGTGTTACGTCCTCCAGTGACCCAAATCGTCCTTCAATTACCCAAATGAAGAATAAATAATGTGTGATTAGAGATGTATTCTCATAACTCTTGACCCACCTCTCACATGCCCAGGGCCCACATAGGGTCACGATCTACAGTTTAAGAAACCCTGGTTTATACACATACATTTGGTCCTACCAAACTCTAGGCAAGGCATATTACTATTTCCCTAGTTAGAAAAACTGTCTGACTAGCCCTTAGCAATATTTGTGAGCGTTTGTTTTGTTTGACTCAGCCCCTTTTGGTGTTTTCATCAGTCCTATAGAGTAAGGGCATTCTCAGAAAACTTTAACAACACCTTACATAAAATACATCTTTCTCACTCCTTATTAAACTGATATGCTTGTTCAGTAACATGTACAAATGTATTGATCAATAAATAGTTTGGTCCCTGTTTTCACTAGCGACAGGGACTAGATTTCAGTCCAATACTGCTTCTCCAAAACAGTTATTTTCCACCTGTATACTTTTTAATAGTTGTTTAAAACGTATAACTTATTGTGTTAGTCATTACTCTTATTTTACTTTTTTTTTTAAATATTTCACTGCAATGTTGAGGTAGCTCGGAAGTAAGTATTTAATTGCACCGCTTACCTGTGTATACGATGAATAACCTTTGATTTAATTAGATATCATTTGATTTGTTGTGCTCTGTAGTATCAGATAATGCACTTCCCCTCTGTGCGGAAATTTGTTTTGCTTCAAGTTTCAAGATTGAATTGAACCAAACTGCCTTTTTCTGAGGCATTATGTTCTTTGAGACATTTTAAGAGACATCTATATTGTTGACAGTGTTCAGATTGAGACTACTTTAGGGCTAAAACGTTGACATTAAATAGTCTCAACTATATCCCCTCTCGTTGTTTTGCTGACAATGTTCAAAGAAATCTTCACTGAGCAAAACAGAATTAATTTTCCACTGATTCATATTACAAGCAAAAACAGAATAAGGGTATCACCATGATTGATGTATTTGCTTTGCTTTGCTTTGTTCTCTTTCTTTTCAAGTCTATCTTTGGTGTTTGGAGAGTACTTAGTGGCTATTAGATTATAGTTTGTCAGACATTTTCAAATCCCTATACAATCTAATCTAATGTTGAGATGAGTCCACTTCCTTCACAATGAGTTCACACATGCCATCTGAAAGAAAATAAAATAAGATGGTGCCTATCTTTTCTATGCATTAAGTATGCGTTTAGATTGTAAATGTAATGTACATCTAAACGTAAAATATTATTAGGGATGCTGAAAGCACCTCCACGGTTTACATCCCCACTAATGATCCCAGGCCTGACAAACTCCCATTGGGCTGGTCTGCTCGTCAACCTGTAGCCCCTTTTTGTTCATCCCATTTCCATTCCCTATTCCTCCGCCTGCCCCAGTCCCCCCAACCTCAACATGGACCGTGTTGCTTCCCACCTTAGAATTCTTCTTCAACTCCAGCTCAAGGTGGACAGAGTGCATCACATTACCATCAGTATACACTTTGTTTCTAGCCCCAAATGGGAGAGGATTGGGGTTGCTTGTAGGCTCCCTCAGGCCGCCTCCACCCTCTCCACCATTACCCCCACCCCCTGCTCTGCCTTCCCGGTTTCCCCTCCCTGCTACCTCAACCCTATTTCCCGGGCGGCAGCAGGAGTTGGTCTGGTAGACTGCCTGGAAGCCCCTCTTGAAGTTCTCATTGAAGTATCCGTAGATGATGGGGTTGACAGAGGAGTTGGAGAAAGCCAGCCAGTGGGCGAAGGGGAAGATGTATCCTGTCAGGAGCTCCAGCTGCTCCTCGTCCAGCCCTGCGTAGTCTGTCAGCAGCATCAGAGTCCACAGGGGCAGCCAGGACAGCATGAACAGCAGGGCTACTACGATCAGCATCTTGATCACCTTGATCTTCTTCTGTGAGATCAGATGCCTGCCCCCCTCATGCCTGGCTCGAGGAGGAGGATGTGCTGCATCCTGAGGCTCTCTTCTTGACACCACGGAGGTGTAGAGCTTCACGCCGATGCGTCCGTACATGACAGTGATGAGAGCCAGGGGCACCAAGTAGATGTGGGCGAACAGCACTGTGGTGTAGACCTTCCGCATCTTCGGGTCGGCAAAGTTCTCGTAGCAGGAGTACAGGGGGTAAGTCTTGTTGTAGTCCTGGTTATACACCATGTAGTGATCGGCCACTTCCACCACGGTCAGGGCAGCTGCTGAGGGGCACATGATTACCACAGCCAGGACCCAGATCATCGCTATGGTCACCTTGGCAACTATTAGGGTGAGTTTGGGTTGAAAAGGGAACACAATGCAGCGGAACCTGTGGAGAGCGGAAATAGACAGAGGAAAAGGAAGAACACTTGCTGTTTGTTTTTTTGGGGCAAGGCAAATCTATTTCAAATCTGTGTGAACTTCCATATTTTATCAACAGCTCTGCAAACCTCTCTCTATCCTGCCTTCTATCTATCCAGCCATCCAATCAACAAGTTTAAACAAGTTAAAATAATGAAGCAAATAAACTGTAAAAGAGGTAGAGGAAGAGGCATTGGCAAACCTAAAAAAAACATTAGGTAATTTATGGATCAAATCTACTATTCTCCATTCACCACCACCACCTCTCCTTCACACCACATGCCCCTGCCTCTCTGTAGATCTCCATCATACCAACCTGTCTACTGCAATGGCCACCAGGGTGAAGACTGAGGCAGCTACAGACATCCCCTGCACCAGACCACTCATTTTACACACAGTGTTGGTAAACGGCCAGCCTGTCAACAAAATAAATGACAATTACCAACAACATCATCTTGTAAAATAATTGTAAATAAAAAATATAGACTTTCCCAGCAGCAATTTGTGTAACTTGAGTGTGTACAGTACTAGGCCATATACAGCACAGTGGAGAACACGTGTGTGTTGAGTGGTTAGATTCTGCACAAATGGGAGTATAGATTTGACCCTTCTTCATAGAAGATCTGTGTTCAGTGAAATGAATGACAATGAATGATCTGGCCTAATCGTCAATAGAGTATAGTATTAACATACTGCCATTTAATTTTCACCCAGTTATTTATTTTTCTTTTTTTCTTTAACCTTTATTTAACTAGGCAAGTCAGTTAAGAACAAATTCTTATTTATGAGGACGGAACCCTACCCAAACCCTAACCTGGACGACTCTGGGCCAATTGTGTGCCGCCATATGGGACTCCCAATCACAGCCGGTTGTGATACAGCCTGGAATCTAACCAGGGTCTGTAGTGACACCTCTAGGACTGAGATGCAGTGCCTTAGACCGCTGTGCCACTCGGGAGCCCAAGTTTGTGTGGCTGCAGGCCAGGGAAACATTCTGTTTTTAGTGTGCTTTGTATCATATTGTACAACAGCTAATGAAACTAACACTGTAAAAATGGGATTGTTTTTTATTTATCAGTGTTATTTCCTCGTAGTTGATGTTTAAAAATAAAATCCACACAGGCCCTTCTAATCAGCAGGCTTTGCATGGGTGGAGCTTTGGCTTCCCTGGTGACATCACCAGGCGGTATAGTCCGGCGGCTAATCGTCAAATTTTTGGAGAATTGTGGCTTTTGTGATAGAGGCATCACATTTTACACAGCTAGGAGTAGTCCTTGTAAGTATTTTAAGCTATACTGCCATCGCATATGTTTTCATATTACCCCAGCTCCCTGGGGCCATATTAGACAAGAGTCACATGGCTATATCATCATAGATAATACAGTGCCTTAAGAAAGTATTAATACCAAATTTTGTTGTTACAGCCTGAATTCAAAATTGATTCAAAAAAATATTTCACCCATCTATACACAATACCCCATAATTACAAAGTGAAAACATGTTTTTAGACATTTTTGAAAATATATTGAAAATGAAATACCGAAATATCTAATATACATGAATATTCACACCCCTGATGCAATACATATATGTTAAAATCACCTTTGGCAGCGATTACAGCTGTGATTCTTTCTAGGTATCTAAGAGCTTTGCCCACCTGGATTGGTTGTCAATCATTGCAAGACAACCATTTTCAAGTTTTGTCATTGATTTTCAAACTGATTTAAGCCAAAATTGTAACTCGGCCACGCAGGAACATTCACTGTCTACTTGGTAAGCAACTTCAGTGTAGATTTGGCCTTGTGTTTTAGGTTATTGTCCTGCTGAAAGATAAATTCATCTCCCAGTGTCTGGTGGAAAGCAGACTGAACCAGGTTTTCCTATAGGAATTTGCGTGAGCTTAGTGCCTTTCCGTTTCTTTTTTATAGTGAAAAACTCCCCAGTCCTGAACAATTACAAGCTTACCCATAACATGATGCAGCCACCACTATGCTTGAAAAATGGAGAGTAAAACTCAGTAATGTGGTATTGTATTTGCCCCAAACACAACACTTTGTTTTCAGGACATAAAGTTAATTGCTTTGCCACATTTTTGGTAGTATTACTTTAGTGCTTTGTTGCAAACAGGATGCATGTTTTGGAATATATTTGTATTCTGTACAGGCTTCCTTCTTTTGACTCTGTCAATTAGGTTAGTATTGTGGGGTAACTGCAATGTTGCTGATCCATCCTTAGACTGGTTTCCTTCCTCTCCTGCAACTGGGTTAGGAAGGACGCCTCTATATTTGTGGTGACTGGGTGTAGTGATACACCATATAAAGTGTCATTAATAATTCACCAAGCTTAAAGGGATATTCAATGTCTTTTTATTTACCCCTCGACCAATATGTACCCTTCTTTGTGAGGCATTGGAAAACCTTTCTGTTCTTTGTGGTTGAATCTGTGTTTGAAATTCACTGCACGACAGAAGGACCTTACAGATAATTAATTGTGTGTGGGGTACAGAGATGAGGTAGTCACTATTATTGCACACAGAGTGAGTCCATGCAACTTGTTTAAAAATGTTTAATCCTGAACTTTTTTAGACTTGCCATAACAAAGGGGTTGAATACTTAATGATTTAAGTAATTTCAGCTATTCATTTTGTATTAATTTGTAAAAATGTCAAAAAAACATAATTCCACCTTGACATTATGGTGTAGGCCATTGAGAGAATGTCCCAACTCATTCTATACATTGAAACTAGTTCAGTGGAGTTTACTCTTTCCATCTTTCTCCCTGTAGCAAGCCTCGCTCTTCTCCGCTGTGAGGAAATGGGTGTTTCAGAAATCTGTGAATCATGGAAAAATACAATGTTTTACTGAAAGCGTACCGCCAAATTGGCTATTTTTATCAAAAGTATTATCGGTTTTGTCACGCCTACTCACGCTCTCGCTCTCCGGCGCTCGATGTCGCTGGTCTACTAACCACGGGCCCTGGCAACCATTATTACGCACACCTGCTCCCCATCATTACGCACACCTGGACTTCATCATCACCTTGTATTGGTGTGTTTTCATGTTCAGTACGCATCCCCTGTTTTGTTCGTTTGACTTGCATCATTGTTAGTATTCTCCTCTCCTTCTCCACCTACTTCCTGAGTCTCTGCGTATACGTGACAACTTGAGTCAGGAAATGTGTACCTTTGCAATTATTTTATAGCATTATTTTATGTGACCATCTGACAAGAGCAGAGATGGGTAACAGCTAAGCATATGCGCTTGTTGGGGGATCCCTGCTATGTAAAAGGACACTACATCCCCTTACTTTTTGGTGGGAGAAGGAACTGGTTTGTGAGAAAGGAATAACAAGCTCCCCCCTCCTTGCTAGTATCACTGCTCTTTATAAAGCTTTACATACTGTCTTCAAGGCCTTCGTCAAAGGTTAATAAAGAGCAGTGTGCGGGTTTGTTCTTTTTTCTCATGTTATTCAACTGTTACCATGCACCTGCAACAAAGATAGCTCAGATGTGCGAGTGCCTTTAGAACGAACTGGTTCAAAAGTTTAGAGAGTTATCAAAGGTAAAGTTTGTTCTGAAATGTGGAAATCTTAAGAGCTGGTGTTCGGTCCCTGGTTGCAATTTATATATGCAATCTAGGGAAGAAGGCACAAAATGTCACAGATGCAGAAAATTGTTCATAGCAATTAGAAACAAATACGATGTAAATATTACGCTGCTACAGTATTACGTTGCTAGGTGTCTGTGGTAAGTACTTGAACGGCGGCGACTATGAAATAGATTGAAAATTATGGGGACAGATCCCCGAAGAGTACTCAAAGATACAGCTACACCATGGACCATGTTACACCATGGACTGGATCTGGTGCAGGGCCAAAATACAGAGCCGTGTTTGAGAAGAAAAAGCAGCAAAGTGATCGTGTGGAGGTTCAGTTACGGACAAATATATTGGCACCCTTACACTTTTCTTAAATAATTCCCTATTTATTCTAAAATAAGTTGAAATTTAAAATAAAATGTTGGTCTCCACACCTTGGTATTGGATTTCCAACATGACAGAACCAATTTTATTTTTGTAAATTTAAGTTAAATTAAGACAAAGGGCATGGTCAAAATGATTGGCAACCCAGAGCTAGTACCTGCTAGTAAATGCTATTTGTAGCCATTGATGGGCTTGCTGCATATTTCTACTGGCAACAGGGAGAGGGAGAGAGCAAACTTGATGGGAAGATGGATGGAGACAAATACAGGACCATTCTGGAAGAAAACCTGATGGAGTCTGCAAAAGACCTGAGACTGGGATGGAGATTTGTCTTCCAACAAGACAATGATCCAAAACATAAAGCAAAATCTACAATGGAATGGTTCAAAAATAAACATATCCAGGTGTTAGAATGGCCAAGTCAAAGTCCAGACCTGAATCCAATCGAGAATCTGTGGAAAGAACTGAAAACTGCTGTTCACAAATGCTCTCCATCCAACCTCACTGAGCTCGAGCTGTTTTGCAAGGAGGAATGGGAAAAAATGTCAGTCTCTCGATGTGCAAAACTGATAGAGACATACCCCAAGCGACTTACAGCTGTAATCGCAGCAAAAGGTGGCGCTACAAAGTATCAACTTAAGGGGGCTGAATAATTTTGCACGCCCAATTTTTCAGTTTTTGATTTGTTAAAAAAGTTTGAAATGTCATTCCACTTCATGATTGTGTCCCACTTGTTGTTGATTCTTCACAAAAAAATACAGTTTTATATCTTTATGTTTGAAGCCTGAAATGTGGCAAAAGGTCGCAAAGTTCAAGGGGGCCGAATACTTTCGCAAGGCACTCTAAATAAGGGATACAGAGTATATTGAAAGCAAGTACTTCCACAAAGGTATGATTGAGTTAATTAAGAAATGAACATCCCATAATGCTTAGGGTCATGTATAAAAATGCCAATTTGCCCATTATTCTGTGTAACAGGCTAAAAGACAAGATCTAATTTACTTTGAAAGAGGGGTCTCAAAGAACCATAGGGGGTTTAAAGTGTGTGTGTGTCTCAGTCACCAGATCTCAACCCAAATGAACACTTATGGGATATTCAGGAGCGGCACCTGAGACCGCTTTTTCTATGACCATCAACAAAACAACACATTTTTGTTGTGGAAGAATGGTGTTGCATCCTTCCAATAGAGTTACAGACACACGTAGAATGTATGCCAAGGCACATTGAAGCTGTTCTGGCTTATGGTGGCCCAACACCCTATTAAGACACTTTCGGTTGGAGCTTCCTTTATTTTGGCAGTTACATGTATTTGTTTCCTTTTTAATAAGTGGCAAAAAAGTGCCCAGAAATCTATCCAAATTTCTGATTATCGAATATACACTGAACAAAAATATAAATGCAACATGCAATGTTTTTTTTATTTTACTGAGTTGCAGTTCATATAAGGAAATCAGTCAATTAAAATAAATTAATTAGTCTATGGATTTCACGTGACTGCGAATACAGATATGCATCTGTTGGTCACAGATACACTACATGGCCAAAAAGTATGTGGACACATGCTCATCAAATATCTCATTCCAAAATCAAGTGCATTAATATGGAGTTGGTCCCCCCATTGCAGCTATAACAGCCTCCACTCTTCTGGGAAGGCTTTCCATAGATATTGAAAAATTGCTGCGGGGACTTGCTTCCATTCAGCCACAACAGCATTAGTGAGGTCGGGCACGGATGTTGGGCGATTAGGCCTGGCTCGCAGTAGGCATTCCAATTCATCCCAAAGGTGTTAGATGGGGTTGAGGTCACGGCTCTGTGCAGGCTAGTCAAGTTCTTCCACACCGATCTCGACAAACCATTTGTATATGGACCTCACTTTGTGCACGGGGGCGTTGTCATGCTGAAACAGGAAAGGGTCTTCCACAAAGTTGGAAGCACAGAATCGTAGACTGTCATTGTATGCTGTATGAACCATGAAAAACAGCCCCAGACCATTATTCCTCCTCAACCAAACTTTAAAGTTGACAATATGAATTAGGGCAGGTAGCTTTCTCCTGGCATCCGCCAAACAAAGATTTGTGTGTCGGACTGCCAGATGGTGAAGCATGATTCATCACTACAGAAAACGCGTTTCCACTGCTCCTGTAGCAGTGAGCATTACACCACTCCAGCCGACGCTTGGCATTGTGCAGGGTGATCTTAGGCTTGGTTGCAGATGATTGGCCATGGAAACACATTTCATGAAGCTCCCGACTAACAGTCCTGTGCTGACGTTGCTTCCAGAGGCAGTTTGGAACTTGGTAGGGAGTGTTGCAACCAAGGACAGACAATTTTTACGCACTACACGCTTCAGCACTCGTCGGTCTCGTTCTGTGAGTTTGTGTGGCCTACCACTTTGCGGCTGAACCGCTGTTGCTCATAGACGTTTACACTTCACAATAACAGCACTTACAGTTGACTGGGGCAGCTCTAGCAGGGCAGAAATTTGATGAACTGACTTGTTGAAAAGGTGGCATCCTATGACGGTGCCACATTGAAAGTCACTGAGCTCTTCAGTACAGGCCATTCTACTGCCAGTGTTGGTCTACAGAGATTGCATGGCTGTGTACAAAATGTTATACACCTGTCAGCAACGAACATGGCTGAAATAGCCAAATCCACTAATTTGAAGTGGTATCCACATACTTTTAAAAGTAGTTTATCATTGTAATCAGCATACTTCTGGGGAACATACATCAGTTTTTAGAGTGTTTACTATACATGTAAAATATTGTAACTAGGCATGAGGACATTACAAAAAAACTAATTTGGGTCACTATATCAGGTGTGTTTCCTAATCGATTCCACGATTGATTAATGATGTTTGTCCCCCATGAGACACTGCAGATGCAGAAGCATACTTCACTTTCTCAAAATACCAGAATGAATCTAAGATAACACAAGAAACCTGTAATACATTTTTGCATAGGATGTTTTAGTTGCGCAATTTTATATCTAACTAAGCTGTTTGGTGCAGTATTTCTCAAGTTCAAAAATGCGCAAAATGTTGTCTTATGTAAACAAATTCAGAGCTGATGGGAAGGTCTGTCTCACTGTCTATGTTATTGGAGAGAGCCTTCACTGCAGTTTTTCACCTCATGTTAGTGGGCAAATGGACATTTTCAAATCATCACCCAACCTTAATTTGCTTCAAAGGGGTTGTTGCTTTTTAAAGGCCGTCACTCTTTAAAGTAGACCAATATACAGCATATTTGTGTTCTCCACATCACCCCACACATTTTAAGCTATCATTGGGCTTTATTTACCTTTTATTTATGGAGATATGGACATGTGCCTACTGTCCAATATGGCCCCATGGACCTACTGTCCAATATGGCCCCATGGACCTACTGTCCAATATGGCCCCATGGACCTACTGTCCAATATGGCCCCATGGACCTGGTTGGTGGCCATATTTGAAATGGTTGCTAGGGGGGGTAATGGACAAAATCTGTGATGGCACTATAGCCCAACATAATTATTTAGACATGCCCTAGCGGTGTGTACAATTTCGTGCCTCTTATTACAAACTTGTCCCCTACAATCAGACCACTCCCAGACAGTCCAAGCAAAATTCTTGAGTGGCCTAGTTACAGTTTTCACTTAAATCGGCTTGAAAATCTATGGCAATACTTGAAAATGTCTGTCGAGCAATGATCAACAACCAAACAGACAGAGCTTGCAGACTTTTAAATAGAATAATGTGCAAAAAATTGTCAAAGTCGTAGACTGTTAGGGTATAGACTGTTAGGGTCACTTGAAGTCACAATGAATATAGGAATACACACACTCCGTCTCTGAAGCATAGTAGATGAGTGTGTGGTGACGGCAGTGGGGATAAGTGACAGGGCTTAAGACACCCATTAGCTAATGGATCTCTGAGAGAAGAGAAACTTCCTCTCTCTCTCTCTCTCCTCCCTGCCACACATCACACCCCCCACTGCACTTAACCCCACCGGTCTCATCCCGTCCCTCCCCTCCTCCCTCCCGTCCCCCCCTCTGTCTATCAGGCTGTCAGGGGTTGGAATGGGTGGGGGGTGGGATCCTGCCCTCCTCCTAATGCAGGCATGTGATTGATAGATGACTAAGTGAAGATATAATTTAGCAATCAGGGCTGCTGGGCTATTTATCCTGGCTGACAAGGGGGTCGTTAAGCATAGAGCATGCTTGACCTGTGCCTGTGAGGAGGCTGTCGCAGGGTATTGAAAGGGAGGAGGTCTAAATATAATACACTTATAGCTGCCATTCAAACAATACACACTCCGCACCAGACAAGGTGCACTGATGGGCCTAGGATCACTAGTCTAACCATGTTTTCAGTGTGTACGACATTTGTCTCAATTCTTCTCTCGTCCCCTCTTTTTTTTCTATTCCTCCACTTTCTCAATAGTGTGGGACTATGGTTACGCGCAATGCTGTCGGGGGTACACCAAATAAAAATGTGATTCACATTTTCAAAAAAGTACATTTATATTTTCCAACAGGGCTATACATTTGGGTGACGTTTTTTTCTCGCCTCAGTAGCCTTCTTTCCCTGCCAAAAATAAAATTAAACCATCTAGTGTTCAGAGAAATAACGCCACAATGTCAAATACAGGTAGCTTAGTCAAATAATTAACAAACCAATCACATTAACCGTTACTCTCTCGCGGGAAACCTTCACTCTTGCGCAGACATTTAGAAATGAAACATAACAATTTGAAAAATAAGCCACAAGAGTTTTTTGAGCGAGAATAAATATGACTTTCGAGTAGAGAGACGTGTATAAAAGCAACAGACACCATTAATAAGAAGGGGCTAGAAGCATCTTATATGGTGAGCTACCGAGTGGCTAGGACAGGCAAGTCCCATACTATTGTGGAGGACTTTTAATTCTTCCTGCTACCGTGGATATGACTGGGACAATACTGGGGGAAAAGGCCCAAAACAATATACAGACAATGCCTTCATCAAACAACACTGTTTCACGACGCATCAGTTACATGGCAGGAGATGTTTTGAAACAATTACTGCTTCGCATACAAGCCAGTGAATTGTATGCGTTACAGCTGGATGAGTCAACAGATGTGGCCGCCTGGTACAGCTCCTGGTATATGTCCGTTACGTTTATGAGGGATCAATTAAGGAAGACATCTTCTTCTGCAAACCACTGGAAACCAGAACAACATGATAATATATTTTTTAAGTACTGGACAGCTTTGTGACATCAAATGGACTTTGGTGGTCAAGATGTGTTGGTATCTGCACTGATGGTGCAAAAGCCATGACAGGGAGACAGAGTGGAGTGGTAACGAGCATGCAAGCAGTTGCTCCCAACACCACTTGGATACACTGCAGCATCCACCGAGAGGCTCTTGCTGCCAAGGGAATGCCTGACAGCTTGAAAGACATGTGGACACTACAGTGAAAATGGTTAACTCTGTTAAAGCAAGGCCCCTGAACTCTTGTGTATTTTCTGCATTATGCAACGATGTGGGCAGTGACCATGTAACGCTTTTACAACATACAGAAGTGCACTGGTTAACAATCGGCAAAGTACCGACGAGTTTTTTTTAAATTGAGAGACGAGCTTAAAGTTTTCTTTACTGACCATAATTTCCACTTGTCTGGCCGCTTGCATGATGACGAGTTTCTCACACGACTGGCCTATCTGGGTGATGTTTTTCTCTCACCTGAATGATCTGAATCTAGAATTACAGGGACTCTGCAACTATATTCAATGTGCAGGACAAAATTGAGGCTATGATTAAGAAGTTGGAGCTATTTTCTGTCTGCATTAACAAGGACAACACATAGGTATTTCCATCATTGTGTAATTTTTTGTGAGCAAATTAATTCTAGCTTACGGACAATGTCAAATGTTATATAGCGAAGTACCTGAATGAGTTGGGTGTGCAATTACGCAGGTACTTTCCCGAAACGGACGACACAAGAGGGCCTCATCGAAATTGCAACAATCGATTCTGTGAAAATATAATTTAATCAGAAGCCACTGCCAGCAAATTGCGCTGTTAAGACACTGATGCCCTTTGCAACCACGTACCTACAGTTGAAGTCGGAAGTTTACATACACCTTAGCCAAACACATTTAAACTCAGCTTTACACAATTCCTTACATTTAATCCTCGTAAAAATTCCCTGTCTTAGGTCAGTTAGGATCACCATTTTATTATAAGAATGTGAAATGTCAGAATAATAGTAGAGAAATGTAATTATTTCAGCTTTTATTTCTTTCATTACATTCCCAGTGAGTCAGAAGTTTACATACACTCAATTAGTAGCATTGCCTTTAAATTGCTTAACTTGGGTCAAACATTTCGGGTAGCCTTCCACAAGCATCCCACAATAAGTTGGGTGAATTTTGGCCCATTCCTCCTGACAGAGCTGGTGTAACTGAGTTGGGTTTGTAGGCCTCCTTGCTCGCACACAGTTTTTCAGTTCTGCCCACACATTTTCTATAGGATTGAGGTCAGGGCTTTGTGATGGCCACTCCAATACCTTGACTTTGTTGTCCTTAAGCCATTTTGCCACAACTTTGGAAGTATGCTTGGGGTCATTGTCAATTTAGAAGACCCATTTGCGACCAAGCATTAACTTTCTGACTGATATCTTGAGATTTTGCTTTAATATATCCACATAATTTTCCTACCTCATGATGCCATATATTTTGTGAACTGTACCAGTCCTTCCTGCAGCAAAGCACCCCCACAACATGATGTTGCCACCTCCATGCCCCATGGTTGGGATGGTGTTCTTTGGCTTGCAAGCCTTCCCCTTTTTCCTCCAAACATAACGATGGTTTATTATGGACAAATAGTTATATTTTTGTTTCATCAGACCAGAAGATATTTCTCCAAAAAGTACAATCTTTGTCCGTGTGCAGTTGCAAACCGTAGTCTGGCTTTTTTTAATGGGGGTTTTGGAGCAGTGGCTTCTTCCTTGCTGAGCTGCCTTTCAGGTTTTGTCGATATAGGACTCGTTTTACTGTGGATATAGATACTTTTGTACCCGTTTCCTCCAGCATCTTCACAAGGTCCTTTGCTGTTGTTCTGGGATTGATTTGCACGTTTCACACCAAAGTACGTTAATTTCTAGGAGACAGAACACATTTCCTTCCTGAGCGGTATGACGGATGCGTGGTCCCATGGTGTTTATACTTGCGTACTATTGTTTGTACAGACGAAATTGGTAACTTCAGGAGTTTGGAAATTGCTCCCAAGGATGAACCAGACTTGTGGAGGTCTACAAATTTTTTTCTGAGGTCTTGGCTGATTTCTTTTGATTTTCCCATGATGTCAAGCAAAGAGCCACTGAGTTTGAAGGTAGGCCTTGATATACATCCACGGGTACACCTCCAATTGACTCAAATGTTGTCAATTAGCCTATCAGAAGCTTCTAAAGCCATTACATCATTTTCTGGAATTTTCCAAGCTGTTTAAAGGCACAGTCAACTTAGTGTATGTAAACTTCTGACCCACTGGAATTGTGATACAGTGAGTTATACGTGAAATAATCTGTAAACAAGTGATGGAAAAATTCATGCACAAAGTAGATGTCCTAACCGACTTGCCAAAACTATAGTTTGTTAAGAAATTTGTGGAGTGGTTGAAAAACAAGTTTAAGTGACTCCAACCTAAATGATATGTAAACTTCCGACTTCAACTGTATGTGAGAGTGGATTCTCGGCCCTCACTAGCATGAAAACTAAATACAGGCACAGATTGTGTGTGGAAAATGATTTAAGACAGACTCTCTCCAATTTAACAGTTACGTGCATGCTTTCAAGCACACCCTTCTCATTAACCTGTGGTGAGTTATTCACAATTTTTGATGAACATATAAGGTTATATATGTAAGATGGCTAAATAAAGAGCAAAATGATTGATTATATTATTATTTGTACCCTGGTCCTATAAGAGCTCTTTGTCGATTACCACGAGCCGGGTTGTGACAAAAACTAACACTCATTCTTATGTTTAATAAATGTATCATATAGTGTGTGCGTGGCAGGCTTACAATGTTGGCAAAAACAACATTTGAGAGTGCGCTGACCCTGGTGCTAGTAGTGACGCCTCTAGCACTGAGATGCAGTGCCTTTGACCGCTGCACCACTTAGTTACCTGTCCTCTGTTTAGAATATAAAAAATAAACATGTCCAAACATTCTAAATGTATAATGTATTTGATTCATACATATTTCTTAGTCTCGTATCACCAAAAGAAGCCAGATTCTTCAGGTCTGGGATAGGACTAATTACCGGAATCTGTGTCATCCCCCCATTCAAGGAAAATGTTATTCAATGTTGCTCAGTGACCTCCCACCTTTTAAGTTAAATGTTATCCTACAGGTCGATGTTGTCCACTACAGCAGAACAGGTCCACTCCCAGGTAGGTCACCATGTAACACTACAGCCTTTGTGTTCTGTCGAGGGGTCAAGAGTAACTAACCAAGTCTGTAGTGGTGCTGGGCCCTAACTAGACAATGGGGTCAGGAGAAATACTGAAGGACAAAGTTGTCATTGTATAACATTGCTGGGAAAATTACTGCTTCTCTATTGGTTTTCTTCTCTCTGTTCCTGCTTATCTACATGCTACCCCTAGCATGTTGTGTAACAAAGCTTTACACAGGACAATCCATATGCGTTGATCACTGATGCTCAACAATTGTGTTTACTGGCAGTTTATTTGCATGTTTAGACATGAAGTGCAGCGAACCTATTATTGTACTGTATACCTTTTATATCCAGTCATGGTGGTTACATCTTTACCTGCCTCCCACCCTGCCACTCTACTCCTCTATCCATAGCTTGGATCTCATTATGGAGGAAGTTTGCAGCACTGATGTTGCCGTGTCCCTGGTCCATTCATTATTCATACAACAACAGACTGAGACTGGCCTGACCCACAGAGATAAAGGCTGGGGAGGAAGGAGGGATGAGTGGAGGAGAAGAGGAAGGCAGACCCAAGTCATAGACTGTTCTCTCTGCTACCGCACGGCAAGCGGTACCGGAGTGCCAAGTCTAGGTCCAAAAGGCTCCTTAACAGCTTCTACCCCCAAGCCATAAGACTGGTGAACAATTAATCAAATGGCCACCTGGACTATTCACATTGACACTCCCCCTTTTGTTTTTACTCTGCTGCTACTCGCTGTTTATTATCTATGCAAAGTCACTTTACTCCTACCTCCATGTACAAATTACCTTGACTAACCTGTAACCCCGCACATTGACTCGGTAACAGTACCCCCTGTATATACAGTAGCCTCGTTATTGTGTAACTTTTTATTTTATTTTTGACTATGTTATTTAGCAAATATTTTCATAACTCTATTTCTTGAACTGCATTGTTGGTTAAGAGCTTTTAAGTAAGCATTTCACTGCGGTATTCGAAGCATGTGACAAATACATTTTGATTTGATTTAAAAAATGGACAAATGCTCTTAGAGACTTACCCAGAAAACTCACAGCTGTAATCACTGCCAAAGGTGATTCTAACATGTATTGACTCGGGTTGTGAATACTAATGTAAATTAGATATTTCTGTATTTCAATTTCAAAAATTTCTCAAAACATGTTTTCACTGTCATATTGTGTGCAGAGAACTTTACATTTTTTATCCATTTTGAATTCAGACCGTAAAACAAAATATGGAATAAGTCAAGTGGTGTGCATACTTTCTGAAGGCAGTGTACTTAATTGTGACCCAGAAATGATTCAATATTGAGACCAAGCCCTTGCCTGTGAAGCCCTTTCTACTTTGTGCATGCTATATGAACAATGATGAAAGTGTTTTTGTTAAGAGAGGGATATGATTTTTGAAACTATAATAGGAAATTGTTTCTATAACTGCACAGTAAGTAATCACCGCCACCTTGAGTGAGGTCAGAGAGCATGTCAGCCTGACGGAACAGCCCTTTTGAATGAACTGTATAAAATGATGAGTTAAGAATTAACATACCAGAGAGACGTTGAGCTGCAGCTCACATTTAAAGTGGTTTGAACTCAGAATCTCAACACGAGGTAGAGATGATAAACTCACCTCCCGGACAAATCACTGGTACGGCTGATTAGCTGCCCTAAGTAAAGTATCTAGAAACGCAAATTTAAGCGGGACCATTCTACTACTCTCTTCAAACCATCATATTCCGCTACTCTCATCACCCCACTGGGAACCATCAACATGGCAGGCTCGCCTATCTTCAAAGAAGCATCTTTCAGGGCGAATTGGAGGAGAATAAACTTGTAGTTCTGTTCAGAACTACACAACAAGTCACCGGATACCGGATGACTGGAGAACAACATTAGAAGATGTGTGGGGACACCTTTTTGACAATCAAGGCCTTAGAAGCATTCTGAGAAAAGGCCCAACCCCCTTTCCAAGGTTGCCCTGTTCAGATAGATACACAGCGAACAACACGGGAAACAAAAGGCATTTTTCACGTGAATACATTCATGATTTTTCTCCAAGCAGGTGGTGGTTCGTGTATAAAGTATAAGTGAGACTAGTTTCTAAATGTAGCAACGTTAAGTGTCTCTGTCCCTCTCTTCCTTTCTCTCCATGTCTTTTGTAACAAGCAGCCATATTGTTGTCAGTCCACCAGGGACCTGTTTCTTATGTATTAAGTGTATATGTCTATCCTGTGTTACTATTTAGTTAGCTAGTAAATAAATAATTAAACCAAGTTGTGTAGTACTGAATCATCTGTAAGGCTCAGGTTTTTGCAGATGAAAGGATACAACTGTTCAGAAGGATGATATGATATGAGGTTATGATTAATAAGTTGACTGTTTATGGATGTGATAGTTGTTTTATTTGTTTTTAACTAGGCATGTCAGTTAAAAACTTATTTGGAATAGGGGGCAGAATTTTCAATTTTGGATGAATAGCGTGCCCAGAGTGAACTGCCTCCTACTCAGTCCCAGATGCTAATATATGTATATTATTAGTAGTATTGGATAGAAAACACTCTGAAGTTTCTAAAACTGTTTGAATGATGTCTGTGACATCATTCAACAGAACTCATATGGCTGGCAAAAAATCCAAACAGGAAGTGGGAAATCTGAGGTTTGTAGTCTTTGAACCAGCCCCTCTCGAATTCACAGTGGGATATGGGTTATTTTGCACTTCCTAAGGCTTCCACTAGATGTCAACCGTCTTTAGAACGTTGTTTCAGGCTTCTACAGTGAAGGGGGGCCTTATGCAAGCTGTTTGACTAAGGGGTCTGCCAGCAGCCTCATTCTCAGTCACGCGCATTTCACATGACAGGTAGCTCTCGTTCCATTGCTTTTCTCCAGACAATGGAATTCTCCGGTTGGAACAGTATTGAACATTTATGATAAAAACATCCTAAAGATTGATTCTATACTTAGTTTAACAAGTTTCTTCGACCTGTAATATAACTTTTTGAACTTTTTGTCCGACTGGACCTGAAAGCGATTTTGGATTTGTTTACCAAACGCCCTAACAAAAGAAGCTATTTGGACATAAATGGACATAAATAGACATTATTGAACAAAACAAACATTTATTGTGGAACTGTGATTCCTGAGAGTGCATTCTGATGAAGATCATCAAAGGTAAGATAATATTTATAATGCTATTTATGACTAATGTTGACTGCGCAACATAGTGGATATTTCTTTTGGCTGGTTTGGGCTCTGAGCGCCGTTCTCAGATTATGCTTTTTCCGTAAAGTTTTTTCTAAATCTGACACAGCGGTTGCATTAAGGAGAAGTATATCTAAAGTTCCATGCATAACACTTGAATTTTCATCAACATTTATAATTAGTATTTCTGTGAATTCCTGTGGCTCTCTGCAATATCACTGCATGTTTTGGAACTACTGAACATAACACGCCAATGTAAAATAAGATTTTTGGATATAAATATGAACTTTACCAAACAAAACATACATGCATTGTGTAACATGAAGTCCTCTGATGAAGTCCTCTGATGAAGATCAAAGGTTAGTGATTAATTGTATGTAAAGCATTTTTGAAATCAGACACTGTGGCTGGATTAACAAGACTTTTCTTTAAAATGGTGCCTAATACTTGTATGTTTGATAAATTTGATTTATGAGATTTCTGTTGATTTGTATTTGGCACCATGCAATTTCATTGGCTGTTGGCGAGGGGTTCCGCTAGCAGAACGGGGTTCCCCAGTCCTAGACAGGTTAAGAACAAATTCTCATTTACAATGACAGCCTAGGAACAGGGGCAGAACGAGGATTTGATCTAACAACCTTTCGGTTACTGGCCCAATGCTCTAACCACTAGGCTACCTGCCGCCCCATAGGTAAAGACCTTTAGAGTTTAATTCGGGAGAAGGTAACTCTAGAACTGCTCTAGTGGTGCCCCAAATCCCAATGAGTTAATTGTTACATGATTCATTCAATTGGGTAACAATTAAACATAGTTAGTTAATTAGATAAATAACAGTCATCAGATTAATGAAAGTAAATTCATGACAAACATGTCAAAATACTGCACCAGTTTTTAAAGGCACCAACTTCGTGGAATGACCCTGGTACATCCATTTTTGGACTTATAAATGAATGATGTATGCATTGATTCTTGAAGAATATAACTTATAAATGTATCATGAGCTTAGTTCAACTGCCGTACCACATCAGA
The DNA here is from genome assembly GCF_057628025.1 of Oncorhynchus mykiss. Lineage (NCBI taxonomy): Eukaryota > Metazoa > Chordata > Actinopteri > Salmoniformes > Salmonidae > Oncorhynchus > Oncorhynchus mykiss. Next base: position 67,694,172 of record NC_143032.1, on the reverse strand, counting down.
AACCAAAATAAAAGCTTGTTTTCATTCAAAGTACATGTTCACACCTGAAATTCTGATGAATCTCTGTTGCCTCTACACTAAATGTCTAAATTGATAATTGTACATTGGCCTATGTCTAATATGATCAGTGTACAGTAGGGTAACGTGGGGTAAATCCCCCCCCCCCCCCCCCCCATTTTAATTTTCCAACACTTTCCCTGGCTGATTCATAATGATGTGGCATCAACTATGCATGGACATTTTAATATGAGGATTAATTAATTAATCATATTATCTAATTCACTTTCTAGCAATGTCATGTTAATTATATGGACAGGCAGGATTTGAATTGGCATTCACATTGGTCTTGGGTTGACAAAAAGATAGTGGACAAGTATAACATTTTTAATGCTTATAGGCATCCATTGGTCCCTCCAAAATCTAAACCCAGTCTATGAACAATAACATATTAATAGTCACCTGATATACTTTGTTAATTATAATTGTTTGCTTATGTGCTTTCTTTTTGATGAGTCATTCAATTCACAAATTACTTTAATATCTACATACCAGACCTGAGTGGAAATGGATCTGACTCAATCTTTAGGTCTGATATTGATGTGTCACGGATATTACACTATTCATGGATTGTTTCTAGAGTGGAATTAAGTTTGTAGTTAAATTCACATTGATCAACACATTCACCTTGATATAGAGTTAAATGAATGGGATGTAATCAGTGGTGTGAAGTAAAAATACAACTTAAGTAGTTTTCGGGGTATCAGTACTTTTCTTTACAATTTATATTTTTGACCACTTTAACTTTTACTTCACTACATTCCTAAAGAAAATAATGTACTTTTTACTCCATACATTTTCCCTGACACCCAAAAGGACTTGTTAAATTTTGAATGCTGAACAGGACAGGAAAATTGTCAAATTCACACATTTATCAAGAGAACATCCCTGGTCATCCTACTGCCTCTGATCTGGCGGACTCACTAAACACACATGCTTTGTTTGTAAATGATGTCTGAGTGTTGGAGTGTGCCTCTGGCTATCCATTAAAATAACAAGCTTAATATAAGGAATTTGAAATGATTTATACTTTTACTTTTGATACTTAAGTATATTTTAACAATTACATTTACTTTTGATACTTAAGTATATTTAAACCAAATACTTTTATACAAGTAGTATTTTACTGGGTGACTTTCACTTTTACTTGAGTCATTTTCGATTAAGGTATCTTTACTTTTACTCAAGTATGACAATTGGGTACTTTTTCCACCACTGGATGTAATAGAGTTGATGATGCTGAGTTGCATTATCCTGCTCAGTTGCATTCGCCAAACTCAGACAGAGTTGAGTTCACCAGCTTAGTTAAACCAAGTTGTTTTACCTACCTGTGATGAGGTTGTCCACAAGAGTAGTGGGGATGCAGAAGATGCCCACCAGCAGATCGCTGACTGCCAGGTTGAGGATGAAGAGGTTGGTGACGGTTCTCATGCGACGGTTCCCCAGCACGATCAGACACACCAGTACATTACCCACCATGCACAGCAGGAAGATGAACAGGTAGGCCAGGATGAAGCTAGCAGCCACAGGGAGGGAGTGCTGGTAGTAAGGGAAGTAGGTGATGTTGTTGGTGGTGGTGTAGTTGGAGTCGTTAATAGCTCTGTGATGGAGGAGGAGGTGATTGGAGGTGGTCAGGGCTGTCATGGTGTCTGAGGAGCCCTCCAGTTCAGTCAGTCCCTCCTCTTCACCACTGTTCCACACCTCCATCACTTCTTCCTTCTTCAGGATGGATTGGTCTGATAACACACTACACCTTGTGACACAAACAAAAACATACAATCAGGAACTATTGTGAAATTCTAATGTATTCATTCACTGTGTATCCATACAGTGTGTGACAGTGCTGGCCATACCCTGTGCACGTCAACAAGATTAAATAACTGGACTGATAAAAATGGTCAAAATCAAATAAATATTTATTAGGCTATAAAACAGATGGTTTTAAGGAAGTTAAAACACACCATGCTAAAAGCTTATTAAACACAACAAAAACTGTTGCTGCAGAGCACATATCATGTCTACATCTCCCTCCCACTGTTCAAATAGACAACCTTTCAAGACACAGACCAATTAACACACTCAAAGGTCAACACACCTGAACACACTCAAATTGACAACAAACGACTGACTGTTGAAGATGAAGTTGATGGTAAATGTTTAAATATATGGAATGGTTTGAACAACGAAACTGTTTTGGGCCCAATTAACACACAAGTAACAGAATCGCACATTTAAAAGGTATAAATGAAGATGCATTGAATGCAATAAAATTAATCTTCACACAGTGTACAGTGCCTTGCGAAAGTATTCGGCCCCCTTGAACTTTGCGACCTTTTGCCACATTTCAGGCTTCAAACATAAAGATATAAAACTGTATTTTTTTGTGAAGAATCAACAACAAGTGGGACACAATCATGAAGTGGAACGACATTTATTGGATATTTCAAACTTTTTTAACAAATCAAAAACTGAAAAATTGGGCGTGCAAAATTATTCAGCCCCTTTACTTTCAGTGCAGCAAACTCTCTCCAGAAGTTCAGTGAGGATCTCTGAATGATCCAATGTTGACCTAAATGACTAATGATGATAAATACAATCCACCTGTGTGTAATCAAGTCTCCGTATGAATGCACCTGCACTCTGATAGTCTCAGAGGTCCGTCAAAAGCGCAGAGAGCATCATGAAGAACAAGGAACACACCAGGCAGGTGCGAGATACTGTTGTGAAGAAGTTTAAAGCCGGATTTGGATACAAAAAGATTTCCCAAGCTTTAAACATCCCAAGGAGCACTGTGCAAGCGATAATATTGAAATGGAAGGAGTATCAGACCACTGCAAATCTACCAAGACCTGGCCGTCCCTCTAAACTTTCAGCTCATACAAGGAGAAGACTGATCAGAGATGCAGCCAAGAGGCCCATGATCACTCTGGATGAACTGCAGAGATCTACAGCTGAGGTGGGAGACTCTGTCCATAGGACAACAATCAGTTGTATATTGCACAAATCTGGCCTTTATGGAAGAGTGGCAAGAAGAAAGCCATTTCTTAAAGATATCCATAAAAAGTGTCGTTTAAAGTTTGCCACAAGCCACCTGGGAGACACACCAAACATGTGGAAGAAGGTGCTCTGGTCAGATGAAACCAAAATTGAACTTTTTGGCAACAATGCAAAACGTTATGTTTGGCGTAAAAGCAACACAGCTGAACACACCATCCCCACTGTCAAACATGGTGGTGGCAGCATCATGGTTTGGGCCTGCTTTTCTTCAGCAGGGACAGGGAAGATGGTTAAAATTGATGGGAAGATGGATGGAGCCAAATACAGGACCATTCTGGAAGAAAACCTGATGGAGTCTGCAAAAGACCTGAGACTGGGACGGAGATTTGTCTTCCAACAAGACAATGATCCAAAACATAAAGCAAAATCTACAATGGAATGGTTCAAAAATAAACATATCCAGGTGTTAGAATGGCCAAGTCAAAGTCCAGACCTGAATCCAATCGAGAATCTGTGGAAAGAACTGAAAACTGCTGTTCACAAATGCTCTCCATCCAACCTCACTGAGCTCGAGCTGTTTTGCAAGGAGGAATGGGAAAATTTTCAGTCTCTCGATGTGCAAAACTGATAGAGACATACCCCAAGTAACTTACAGCTGTAATCGCAGCAAAAGGTGGCGCTACAAAGTATTAACTTAAGGGGGCTGAATAATTTTGCACGCCCAATTTTTCAGTTTTTGATTTGTTAAAAAAGTTTGAAATATCCAATAAATGTCGTTCCACTTCATGATTGTGTCCCACTTGTTGGTGATTCTTCACAAAAAAATACAGTTTTATATCTTTATGTTTGAAGCCTGAAATGTGGCAAAAGGTCGCAAAGTTCAAGGGGGCCGAATACTTTCGCAAGGCACTGTATCTCCAGTGCTTTGAACTTTTCTGTAATTTGTGTAAGAATTTTTCATAGCCTACTTATACTAAACAAAAATATAAATGCAACATGTAAAGTGTTGGTCCCATGTTTCATGAGCTGAAATAAAATATCCCAGAAATGTTCAATACTGTATGCACAAAAAGTTGTGTTCACAAATTTGTTAGTAAGCATATCTCCTTTGCCAAGATAATTCATCCACCTGACAGGTGTGGTATTTCAAGAAACTGATTAAACAGCATGATCATTACACAGGTGCACTTTGTGCTGGGGACAATAAAAGTCCACTCTAAATTGGAGACTTAAATACCCTGACCAAGTGAGATATACATGGCGGAGGCTTAATCAAGCTAGTCGTCTCGACTACTTTCTTATGTCATTCTCTCAGGCACTAAAAGTTAGAAAAGTGTTGATAGGGGACAGAATGCGGTCGGATCATCACATAATTGGCATAGGTATTACCCGTACAATATTTCCACGTGGGCGAGGATATTGGAAATTTAATCAAAGCCTATTAAATGATAAATTGTTTAGAACTAGGACAAAATAATTTATAACTGCCTTTTTCCAGACATGACATAGGTACAGCAGATCCCCTTATTGTACGGGAAACTTTTAAGTGTGCCATTAGAGGCCATGCAATTCAGTACTCATCTATAAAACAAACGCAATTTAGATCAAAAGAGTCCATATTATCAAAGGAAATTGAAGGACTAACAGTACAGTTAAATATCAATAAAAACTGTAAAATAGAGGCACAGAATAAGTCAGAGGAAAAACTAAAATAAATGGAGGAACTTATTCAAGAAAGATCCAGTGTAATATATTATAAAAATAAAGCGCTGTATGGAATATGGGGAAAAATGCACCAAATTATTTTTCAATCTTCAACATAAGAAATGCTACCAAAAAAATGTATTAAAACTTGTTACAAATGATGGAGTCATGCATGGTTCACCAAATTATATTTTGAAAGAGGAAGTAAAGTACTTTAAGAATATGTTTTCATTTCAGTCTCCTCCATCTCCACTAACAAACTAATTGTATGGATTTTTTCCCTAATAATAATGTAAAATTAACATCTGTACAAGGCCAAACATCATGTGAAGGCCAAATTACAGAGTAGGAACTTCTTGATGCAATTGGGGCCTTTAAGGATGGGAAAAAGTCAGGGCTATATGGCATACCAGCAGAAGTATACCAATTTATTTTTGATCTACACAGAGGACCATTATTAGCATGTTTTAATCACTCCGATATAAAATGGTAGATTATCAGACACTCAACAAGAAGGTCTGATTTCATTATTACTGAAACAGGACCCAAATGGTATTTATAAAGATCCAGTCCATTAGAAAAATTGGAGACCTCTTACACTTCAGTGTTGCGATGCAAAAATCCAAGCAAAATGCTTGCCGCATAGAATTTAAAAAGTATTGTCAGATATTATTCATCCTAATCAGACATTATTTTTACATGGACGATACATTGTAGATAATATAAGACAAGTACTGGAAACAATATAAAACTATGACATTTCGGGGACACCAGGCCTGGTTTTCATAGCTGATTTTGAAAAGGCTTTTGATAAAGTACGACTGGAGTTTATATTTAAATGTCTAGAATATTTCAATTTTGGGGAATCTCTTAAAAAATGGGTTAAAATTATATATAGTAACCCTAGGTGTAAAATAGTAAATAATGGCTACATCTCAGATTGTTTTAAACTGTCAAGAGGAGTAAAACAAGGTTGTCCACTATCGGCATATCTATTTATTATGGCCATCAAAATGTTAGCTGTTAAAATTAGATCAAAACAATAATATTAAGGGATTAGAAATCCATGGCTTAAAAACGAAGGTGTCATTGTACGCTGATGATTTGTTTTCTTTTAAAACCATAATGATAATCTCTCCACGGCCTCATAAAGGATCTAGATACTTCTGCTATCCTCTGTACTGTATTGCGTATTGGATCATTCAAAAAATGCTAATTCTACATTACCATGTAGTTTACCAATTAAATGGTCTGACGGAGATGTGGACATACTCGGTATACAAATCCCAAAAGAAAGAAATGATCTCACTCCAATACATTTTTATAGAAAGTTAGCAAAAATAGATAAGATCTTGCTACCATGGAAAGGAAAATACCTGTCTATTTGTGGAAAAATCACCCTTATTAACTCTTTAGTCATATCACAGTTTACCTATTTGCTTATGGTTTTGTCTACACCGAGTGACCTGCTTTTGAAATTATATGAACAAAAAATATTAAATTATTATTTGGAATGGAAAGCCAGACAAAATTAAAAGGGCCTATTTGTATAATGAATATGAATTCGGAGGGCAGAAATGATTAAATATTAAAGCATTAGACCTCTCACTAAAGGCATCATTCATACAAACGTTATACTTAAATCCAAACTGGTTCTCTAGTAAATTGGTAAGAATGTCTCATCCTGTGTTCAAGAAGGGCCTTTTCCCTTTATTCATATTACACCTGCTCACTTTCGGTTGTTTGAAAAGGAAATCATCTCCAAAATATCGTTATTTTTTAAACAACAAGTTGGTTGCAATTTCACTTTAATCCACCTGAAAAGACAGAACAAATAATACAACAAATAGTGGTTCAACTCAAATATACTAATTGATCAAATATATAGATTTTTTAAAGGTATAATTTTTGTGAATGATATCATAAATAGGACTGGTGGAGTTGTCACACATACAGCTAACACAGACATGGACATGTCTGCTCTACCCAAAATTGCAGCATTGCCACAAAAATGGAAGAGGCAAGTAGAAGGGGAAAAGGGAAGGAACTTGTATGTCAGCCCTGTATTAAAGAACATAAATGGTTAAAGAAAAGTGTGATAAATAAAAATTTTAAAATGTCATTTAACTTCTTCGGGGTAGGGGGCAGTATTCAGAAGTTTGGATGACTGAGGTGCCCAAAGTAAACTGCCTGCTACTCATGCCTAGAATCTACGATATGCATAGAATTGGTAGTATTTGATGGAAAACACTCTGAAGTTTCTAAAACTGTTTGAATGATGTCTGTGAGTATAACAGAACTTATTTGGCAGGCGAAACCCCGAGCACAATCCAGCCAGGGGAAAAAATGGAGGTCAATCTGTTCTCCATTAGTTTTCTATGGCAAGCCCGTTTTAATAGAAATATGATTGCAGTTCCTATTGCTTCCACTGGATGTCAACAGTCTTTAGAAATTAGAAAGAAGTCACAATAATTATTTTAGCAAAAATGTTTATTTTACAATCTGTAGAAGCTATGAGAATAGAACGTTTCAATACTTTTGTGAAGCATCACTGCACAGTTGAAAAATATATGGCAAATAGAAATCCAAAATGGATTATGTTGAGAGATAGATGGGAGGGGTTGAATGGAGCTGAAGGGTGGGATTAATAACAAGATAACCAATGTAAAACATACAGGGTCTGTAAAATGTATACAGGTTCAGAACTTTTGTGAAATATCACAGTTACAAATAGAAATCAAACTGGATGGACATCAGAAAGAGAGGAAGGACTAAAAACAAATAAAATATAACTATTATAAAATAAAATGTGTATAAGATATAAAATGAAGGTATAAGCCTAAGTGTTTATTGGTTTACTCCAATTGGGGGAAGGGTGGTAGGGTTTGCGGGGAACAATAAAGGTATATTCTATTCTAAAAAAAAGTATGTACTGTATGTCTAGATAGGTATGTATATATGTATGCATGCGTGTATATATATTTACCCCAAAAATATATGGGGGATTGGAAATGATGCAGACAATTACATTGATGGAAGCAACATTCTTTCCGCAATATTAATGATCCACAACAAAAAAAAAACAGAAAAAAAGTGCAGTTTTGTCACACAACCCAATGTCACAGATTTATCAAGTTGAGGGATTGTGCAATTGGCATGCTGACTGCAGGAATGTCCACCAGAGTTGTTGCAAGGGAATTTGTTAATTTCTCTACCATAAGCCACCTCCAACGTCACAAGGGCCCACCCAGGAATGCGTCCCTGACCAGTCATGTGAAATCCATAAATTAGGACTTAATACATTTATTTCAATTGAATCATTTCCTTCTGTGAACTGTAATTCAGTACAATGTTCGAAATTGTTGCTTGTTGTGTTTATATTTCCGTTCAGTATACTTTGGCCAATACATCACTTCATACTTGGTAGTGCACAAGTTTGGCTATTGGGACAAAGAAAGACAATGTAATCTACTTTTGATCTGGGCTTGAGGACATTGCTTTCAGAATGAATAACAATGATCTCATATCACAGATGTTTCATTGTAGTAATGTACGCTTACCTCATACGCACTGAGATGAAGCACAAGGATGCGATTATGTGCACATAAAACTCAAGTCCACATCTACAAACTAGAGTGATGACTATTTTTACAGTATATTCAGAAAATAATATAAAAAAGTACTATAATTTAGAACAAATCCATATTGAAAATTGGTAGTAATTGGCTCAGCTGGACACCTCAACCACTCAACCTGTCCTTGCAGGAATGAAATATTGGTAATGACTCATATTTGTTTCATGACTTATCTTGAGGCTGGTGAAATGATGAACCAGCCATTGAAATGGAAGCTCTTCAAAACATGAGGCAGAACAATACATTATGTTACCTTCTTGATAATGTAAAAATTACTGCAAACATCACTGAAGCCCTTTTGACCAATAAGCAAGCAGGTCTAAATGACGCTTCGAAATGTACTGTAAATATACTTTTTTAAGTAACAAAATGCCCACACCCACCCCTCATAGAACTCACTCAAAATGAGTGTTTATGAGCACGAATAACAATTACTCTAGCAACTATAATGGAGAGGCGTGACACTCCACATTATAGTGTTTATAAACATAGATAATGACTTTGCCACTTAGTAAATGCCACGCAGGGCTACAGGCCAGAAGGTTTAGGGTTGCTGACCACCACAGACGAGCTCACTCTCCCTGCCTATAGGCCTACCATACTATCAGCGCTGGCTGCAGACAATCAGCTAGGGGGAAATCAGATTTAACATTTTGATGCCATATTTATAGTTCTATAAAATATATGCAACACATTTTCCACCAATAGGTTTGTGTGCCAATGTACCACACAACCAATTAACAAAGCATACCGACTTTGGGTGTTTCGATATCATGGTTTGCCTTTTCAACACCTAAATAAATATACTATGACTATGTCAATCTCGACAAACAGAAAATACATCCATCCCTACCTTATAGGCCTAACCAGTATTGAAGGCTTGGCTTGTCATGAAACCTTTTGGTGTTTTATAACGATTTCTCTTTCCATTCATCAAATGGACGCTGCACAGTTTGGGTTTTGTCAGTTAAAAACAATGACTTTCAGAAAGTATTCATACACCTGGACTTATTACACATTTTGTTGTGTTACAGCCTGAATAAAAAATGGATTAAATAAAAATTCTCTCACCCCTCTACACACAATAAATACCCCATAATGACTAAGTGAAAACATGTTTTTTATTAAATGTTGCTAATTTATTGAAAGTTATATACAGAAATATCTCACTTAAATAAGTATTCACACCACTGAGTCAACACGTTGTAAAAGCATCTTTGGCAGCAATTACAGCTGTGAGTCTTTCTGGGTAAGTCTCTAAGAGCTTTCCACACCTGGATTGTGAAAAATTTGCCAATTATTCTTTCAAAAATTCCTCAAGCTCTGTCAAATAGGTTGTTGATCATTGCAAGACAACTCAGCCACTCAGGAACATTCAATGTATTCTTGGTAAGTAACTCCAGTGTATATTTCATCTTGGGTTGTAGGTTACTGCCCTGCTGAAAGGTAAATTAATCTCCCAGTGTTTGCTGGAAAGCAGACTGAACCAGGTTTTCCCTTTAGGTTTTGCCTGTGATTAGCTCCATTCCATTTATTTTTATCCTGAAAAACTTCTCAGTTCTGAACAATTACAACCGTACACATAACATGATGCAGTCACAACTATTCTTGAACATATGGAGAATTGTACAAAGTAATGTGTTGTATTGGATTTGCCCAAAACATACACTTTGTATTCAGGACAAAAAGTTAATTTCTTTTCCACATTATTTTAGTGTAAACAGGATGCACGTTTTGTAATATTTTTATTCTGTACAGGCTTCCTTCTTTTCACTCTGTCAATTGGGTTAGTATTGTGAAGTAACTATAATGTTATTGATCCATCCTCAGTTTTCTCCAATCACAGCCATGAATTAAACTCTAATGGTTTTACAGAGCGGTTTCCTTCCTCTCAGGCAACTGAATTAGGAAGGACGCTTGTATCTATGTAGTGACAGGGTGTTTTAATTCACCATCCAATGTGTAATTAATAACTTCCCCATGATCAAAAGGATATTTTTTTACCCATCTACCAATAGGTGATCTTCTTTGTGAGGCATTGGAAAACCTCCCTGGTCTAAGTTGTTGAATCTGTGTTTGAAATGCCCTGCTCGATTGGGGGACCTTACAGATAATAATTGTATGTGATTTTTAAAAGTGACCGGGATTGCACAATAAAGTCGGGGACTTATTTCCATTGTAGTCCCTATTTTTTACATAAATACATATGAAATTACATAGATAGACACATTACAGAAATAAAGTGGTTATGGTTGGTATGGCTTTGAGTTGCTATGGTAGTTTTGTTCCACTCAACAGCGCCTGTAGATAAACACAATTTCTTACCAGATAAAGTCTTACATTTAAAAGAGTGAATATTAGAGTCTCTGGCTCTGGTATTATGCTGGTGGACATCTCTAACAAATGTAAAATAGTTAGATAGGTACCTGGGGGCTGAGTCCATGAAAATTCTGTGGACCAGACCATGTTAATTAATGATACTTTTTTCGCCCCACAGATTGAGCATTTTAAGCAGCTAAACTGGCTATCTCCAGATGAGTATGAGGGGGTGGGGGCATAATCAAAGTGACACTGGACTAGTGCAGTCTTTAGGGTGTCTATAGCTAGGTTTTCATCCAATTGGTGACACATTTCATACGAATGTCTAAAATCAGCATATGCACATTTTCGTTTCCACCAAATTGACTTGTTGCAGATAAAAGTCTGTGCCTAAATACATTTAAAAATAACTGTGTTTAAAAATAATAAAATATAAGTTAAATGGGTTTGTGATGGAACATTTTATGTTTGTGCTTTTATAATAACCAATGTCTTTGTACTGTTTGTGCTTTTCTAATAACACATTTCTGTGTTCATGCGAGTGACTGACTAGTGGGGATTCGTTCAGTGTTTTCAATTTGGCAGTAAGCCCAGAACCTTTTTTTGAGAACGAAATTCTCTCAGTTTCAAGGTCTCAGCTTGGAGAGAAGAAGCCTCATGACGTATTGGTCAGTCACATGCATGAACCAAGCGTTAATGATTAATTAATTATGAATGATGAATAAGCTAAATCACGCCTGTAAGCAGTATAAGAGATCTAAACGGGACTGCCCCGAGAGAGCTCCTAACAGATATGTGCTATGGTGCCTCTACAGTTAACTGTTAATAAACAATGATTAATTGAAGATTGATTTCGCGTGTCCCTGTGTAGAATTTCCATGACATGTTTCCATCGCATTTTGAGCTCTAGGCCTACTGGTGGTTTTGTCACAAAAAAAATGTTGCGTAGTTATAGCAAATGTGCCCACTAGTGTTGGCACGTGCGCTCTAGTCAATAGCTCGCAGATACAGTGCGGTATAGCCTAAATTATGTGATAACTATGGGTAAGAACAATAATATTTGTATTTGTCAAATGGCAGCCAAGCATCGATCATCATGTCACCAAAGTCAGACACTCGATATTTATTGGAAAGGTGCATCAAGATCACTGTGCAATTTCCCCACCCTGTGAAGTTCATAAGTTATTTAATCTGTAGCCTAATAAACTACATGGTTTCCCAAGTCGTAATGGGAGGACCACACACACCATACTGTATCATCACATGGCTCCCAAGTGTACTTCAATACGATGGTTATTATAGCAATATTTGCGCATAAAGGCATTTACACCTCCATTTCTCTCCAAAAATATTTTACAGACGGAAAAGGATCTGACCATGTCAAACAAACAAAGTCTCTGTTGGCATTTATAAACTGTACTGAAAATTCCTGTCTCCATCACAGGTGTCGTGATTTTTATTTTATACATAATGAGTTTACCCACATAACTATAGATGGAAACATGGTCATTAGCTTGGTTTCCATCCAATTGGAAACAGATTTTTACGTGAATATTCATCAAAACAAGGCTCACATTTTCCCACCAGAGATGTGTTTCCATCAAATTGACCTGTAGTGGATAAAAGGCTGTGGGTGATGACATAGTGATATAATATACAGTAAGGAGAAAAAGTATTTGATAACCTGCAAAATTGGCAGTGTTCCTACTTACAAAGCATGTAGAGGTCTGTCATTTCTATCATAGGTACACTTCAACTGTGAGAGACGGAATCTAAAACAAACATCCAGAAAATCACATTATGATTTTTAAGTAATTCATCTGCATTTTATTGCATGACATAAGAATTTGATACATCAGAAAAGCAGAACTTTTTGCAATTACAGGGACCATAAGTTTCCTGTAGTTCCTGACCAGGTTTGCACACACTGCAGGGATTTTGGCCCACTCCTCCATACAGACCTTCTCCAGATCCTTCAGGTTTCAGGGCTGTCGCTGGGCAATACAGATTTTCAGCTCCCTCCAAAGATTTTCTATTGGGTTCAGGTCTGGAGACTGGCTAGGCCACTCAAGGACCTTGAGATGCTTCTTACGGAGCCACTCCTTAATTGCCCTGGCTGTGTGTTTCAGGTCATTGTCATGCTGGAAGACCCAGCCACGACCCATCTTTCCTATTGTTGATTGTGAGGTTATTCTAAGACAGCAGGACAGCAGCCAAGTCGATAACCACCATCATGGGACCAGCCTTAACACAGTTAAGTTAGTCCAGGGTCTAAACGTGGCCGATCTTGAGTTCAGTTGTATCCTACTTTTCTTTAATCAATTTATTAGAGTTATCCAAAATTAATCTCTTCTAGTTCAGCGTCAGTTTGACATCATCTTGATTGTTATGTTCATTGGCTTTCTGAATTACCGTCTTGTCTCTCAGTTGACAAATACTCAGTTCATTTCTGTAATATCTCTTGGGAAATGTGAAGATAGTGATTCAATCATAGAAAATTGTGTGCTAAGTGGTTTGTGAGAATATTGTTAAGTAAATGTGTACTGTACAGTAGACACGTCAATCTATCTCCAATTAAATGAGACATTCAGTTGGAATCATTCTAATTGTCACCATGACTATTTCTTCACGCAATATCGGTACATTTAAATGTTTTCATGCCATCTATTGAAAACTTTTTTATTTTACTTGGTACTTATTTTAGACATGATGCTGTAGAATTGAGTTCTCAGAAAAATATAATCAAAGCTAGTGGGCACTCATAGGAAAGGACATGGTGGGTATAATGGAGCAGTAATGCCATGCCCATTTTGAATAAAACATTAGATAAGGCAAGAAAAATGTCACAGTAAAGTTTTAAACCCATTTACTGAGGCAGCTTTATGGTTGCATTTGACATCTGGGAAAGTTTACTTTTCAAAATGATTTCCAAGACCACAACCACTTCCCCTTAGACTCATCGATCCTTCAGTTCATATTGCATCCTTGACGGAGTCGTGTACAATGATCATTACATGCTCTCTATGGCTGCGTTTACACAGGCAGCCCAATTATGCAATTTTTTCCCCCCGCTAATTGCTATTTTGACAATAATTGTGCAAAATATCAGAATTTGGCTGTCTTTGTTAACATAGCCATTTTATGCTCTCAAAGAATTGTACAATGAGAGACATTTATAATAAGTGACCTTAACCTGACATTTTTTCTGTCATTGCCTTTTGCACAGATACATACTGTACCTTCCTGAAACAGCATACTAGAAGGCCACGGAAAACAGTGAACATATTGTTTGTGTTCCCCTGCTCTGACGTTGATGCCGTATGCCAGATCTTACAACACCTGGATAGGTGTTTTACCTATCCGCTAACCACATATGCTGTCGCAATCTGGTGCCCGACTGCACAGTCGATGATATGGCACGCAACCATTGGTAGACGCATGCAACGTCAAACCAGAAGAACGCAAGCATTGCTGACCCTGGCCTGACATATATAGAGGTTGTGTCCGTAATCAAATACCTACAGTATACTTGCATTCTAAATAGTAGACATTTAGTGTATGCGAAAATATAACCTTTTATAGTATGTGAAATGTAATTTTTAAAAATATAGTTTAAATGCCAGGATGTCATACTAATTTGTCCAGATCTGCAATAGGCTAAATAGCAATCATATCACACAAAAACATTCTAAGCTGCATACACTTTTTATATGAACCGACATGAACAAATCGGAATAGCTGATAGGGCCGCCGGGCTCTGCTGCTGCCTATATGCTCACTACGGAAGTTGTGCGGGTATCAATGTTTACAACTTCGATGAGAGGATGAAGCGGAACCATCCTTCTGGCCACGAAAAGAGAGAAAAAAAACACCATGAAAGTGAATTGCGGGAACAGCAATCAGGTAAACTTGTGTTCTCTCCAAGTTTGATGTCAGCAAATAACAGTAAAGTTGATGTGCTAGCTTGCAGTGCATCTCTCTCTAGTCTGTCTGTCTTGGTAACCTAGCTGGGCAGTGCATCTCTTGGTCGGTCTGTGTCTTGCTTGTTTACCAGCCACTTCCAGGGGTGTGTTCAGTTACTTGGTGCCTGACAAAAGAGAGGGAAACACAACTATTTATTACATTTGATAAATATGTGTGTGCACAAAATTAAACTCGGGCTTTCCAATAGCAACCTCTGTGGGGACCAGTCCAGACAATATACGGGCGTGATGACACTCCTCATAGGCGCACAATTTCAAAACAAGACAATGATTATCTAGTCTCTCAGTCAAGGTTTAGTTACAACTCTGGACTAATGCAAGAAGAAAAGCAATGGATTGACATTGACTATTGATTTATATATTGAATTTGAAATGTTGATTAGCTGGGCATATGGATGCTGATCTCTCAGTAAATAACCAAGTATTCAGCCAAGCCATAGTATAAATACTGTAGTATTTTATATTTGAAAATGTATAAAAGGAAATCTGGGGAAGACCGTTTGAATGGCCTAATGCAGCTGATAAATTAATAATAGTATTGTTATCTATAATATACAGGTGCTATGCTTAAGTTTGTCAGCAGAGGAGATGCTGGATCATCAGCCAGTACAAGCACAGACTCAGTTGATCCACATCCAGCCAGTACTAACACAGACCCAGTACAAAATGGCTTGACATTAACCAGGTTTCCATCCAACCTTTTTATGCGAGTAAAGTAGCATACATGTCTGATAAAATGTCAACACATCAAAGAATGCAGTCTACAAATGAAATAAGTTATGATGAACTTCACATGATGGTGAAAGTGCACAGTGAGGAGGTTGATGCTCCTGTTGATAAATATTGAGGGTCTTATTCTGGTGACATGATGATCGATGCTTGGCTGCCATTTGACAAATAAAAATTTGTCAAATAAATTTGACAAATAATCTTGTGACAAAACCATCAGTATGCCTAGAGTTGAAAATGCAATGGAAACCCATTTATGTTGTATTTGTTATTGGGTACATGGGAATTTAACCGCAAACTGTATTTTTATGTGTACTACATATTTACACACAGTCAATTTGATGGAAAGATAACTGATTGGAAAATGCTCCAGGGTTTCCCTTAGCTTGTAATTGTCGGCATTTGGCCAAAATTTTTTGTTTTAAGCCCATAAATCAAATTGTATCAGGCCAACTTGTCCAAGAGAGGCTGTCTATCATAGCCCACACCCCGAATTCGCACTTCAGCAGCATTTTCTCACACCTTGTGTGCACTTGATGCTGAGGAGAGAGCAAAAGAGGAGCCTTGACCTAGGCTACTTTTGATTGCGAAGATGGAGGCTTTTTTCATTGAAGTAAAACAAAAAGTTAGAGGAAAAAAAGTATGCATGGCAAGTGAAAAGCCTACAAGGGGAATTTAATGTAAGTTTTAATGGATGTAGTGGAATAACCTGAGAATGCAGGCTACTATGCAACTCCCTATTATTATTGTATACCATTGTTATCATTGTAGGCCTATTTGTTAATCTAAACCAGTTCTTTCAATATGCAAAACCTGTTTTGCTTAATTCTGTTGAGACATATTCATTGGCTAAATTAAATTAGATCTGTCTTTTTAATTGTGTGCTCCATATTTAGTTTGAGGTCTGTTGTAAAATAAATAACAGCCTATTTCTGTCAAAAGTTTTGTGAAGGTTTAAACCAGTTTGAAAGTGTTTGGTTTCATTCTGTTGAGCCATGTTCTTTGGCAAAATTAAGTTCCAACTGTAATGGTGTGTTTGCCACAATATTGCTTGTATTTCCCCTATAAACAATAGCTTGACTTACAGTGCCTTGCAAAAGTATTCGGCCCCCTTGAACTTTGCGACCTTTTGCCACATTTCAGGCTTCAAACATAAAGATATAAAACTATTTTTTTGTGAAGAATCAACAACAAGTGGGATACAATCATGAAGTGGAACGACATTTATTGGATATTTCAAACTTTTTGAACAAATCAAAAACGGAAAAATTGGGCGTGCAAAATTATTCAGCCCCCTTAAGTTAATACTTTGTAGCGCCACCTTTTGCTGCGATTACAGCTGTAAGTCGCGTGGGGTATGTCTCTATCATTTTTGCACCTCGAGAGACTGATTTTTTTTCCCATTCCTCCTTGCAAAACAGCTCGAGCTCAGTGAGGTTGGATGGAGAGCATTTGTGAACAGCAGTTTTCAGTTCTTTCCACAGATTCTCGATTGGATTCAGGTCTGGACTTTGACTTGGCCATTCTAACACCTGGATATGTTTATTTTTGAACCATTCCATTGTAGATTTTGCTTTATGTTTTGGATCATTGTCTTGTTGGAAGACAAATCTCCGTCCCAGTCTCAGGTCTTTTGCAGACTCCATCAGGTTCTTCCAGAATGGTCCTGTATTTGGCTCCATCCATCTTCCCATCAATTTTAACCATCTTCCCTGTCCCTGCTGAAGAAAAGCAGGCCCAAACCATGATGCTGCCACCACCATGTTTGACAGTGGGGATGGTGTGTTCAGCTGTGTTGCTTTTACACCAAACATAACATTTTGCATTGTTGCCAAAAAGTTCAATTTTGGTTTCATCTGACCAGAGCACCTTCTTCCACATGTTTGGTGTGTCTCCCAGGTGGCTTGTGGCAAACTTTAAACGACACTTTTTATGGATATCTTTAAGAAATGGCTTTCTTCTTGCCACTCTTCCATAAAGGCCAGATTTGTGCAATATACGACTGATTGTTGTCCTATGGACAGAGTCTCCCACCTCAGCTGTAGATCTCTGCAGTTCATCCAGAGTGATCATGGGCCTCTTGGCTGCATCTCTGATCAGTCTTCTCCTTCTATGAGCTGAAAGTTTAGAGGGATGGCCAGGTCTTGGTAGATTTGCAGTGGTCTGATACTCCTTCCATTTCAATATTATCGCTTGCACAGTGCTCCTTGGGATGTTTAAAGCTTGGGAAATCTTTTTGTATCCAAATCCGGCTTTAAACTTCTTCACAACAGTATCTCGGACCTGCCTGGTGTGTTCCTTGTTCTTCATGATGCTCTCTGCGCTTTTAACGGACCTCTGAGACTATCACAGTGCAGGTGCATTCATACGGAGACTTGATTACACACAGGTGGATTGTATTTATCATCATTAGTCATTTAGGTCAACATTGGATCATTCAGAGATCCTCACTGAACTTCTGGAGAGAGTTTGCTGCACTGAAAGTAAAGGGGCTGAATAATTTTGCACGCCCAATTTTTCAGTTTTTGATTTGTTAAAAAAGTTTGAAATATCCAATAAATGTCGTTCCACTTCATGATTGTGTCCCACTTGTTGTTGATTCCTCACAAAAAAATACAGTTTTATATCTTTATGTTTGAAGCCTGAAATGTGGCAAAAGGTCGCAAAGTTCAAGGGGGCCAAATACTTTCGCAAGGCACTGTACTTTTGATATTACCCTAATAAAGTTGAAAAACGTTTGTGAACGTTTGGTGTGGCTATTATTCATCTTTAGCTACTGCAAGCCTATGATATTAAGGCAGTGTGGCCGACGCTCCAACTAACTCTTGAACTTGAAGTGAGGGAGAATGTTCCTCATAAGTAGCTATCAGAAAAGTGAGTGCTAGTAAGAAAAGACAAATGATAGTGTTCGTTCAAGAAGACAATAGACTGAAGGTAGGGAGGGGCATCACTTAGTCATACACACTGTCAATCTGTACCTACACAGTATGCTTGTTACATCTCTTTAACCTGAATCACACTAAGAGTGTGCAGTATAATGCCTATCTGAAGGAAGCAGCTGGTATTCTGAATGAAACACAAATTGTATTGTTGCTGGGATGGGGACTGATAAATTGCCTACAGGTGGAGAGGTTGACTTTCCCAGCAGTTTGTATCAGAGGGATGTCTACAACAGAGGGAAGCAATGTTTTCTTATCAACTTCTTATCAGACCCTACTGGGCATTTCCATGTAAAAGGATCCATGAGCACCAACATGTGATAGGAGCATAACAAATTGGATGTCAAATGAAAGCTAAGAATCTATATTTTATGGGAAATGAAGGCATGGAAAATGGTTGAAAAATGTATCTATCTTTGAAATTAGGCATAAGTAAAGGCTTTGATTTCTGGTCAAACAGACGGAAAAGATGTCTTAGGAAAAAATTCTTAAAAGCTACCAGAAATACATCAGAACACAATGTTGACGTAAAGACTCCTGCCAACTAACATCAACACTCTTAAGGGGGGGGGGGGGGGGGAGAAATTATTTCCCTTCTGTAAGTATAAGAAATATTGCCTGGTAGACATTTCCTAAGACCCCTCGTGTAATTCCATTACCAAAAACCCACATATCTAAGATATTTTCACATTTGTCTCCCTAATGTGGAGGGAGGATAATGAAAGTTCACAGAAGTAACAAGTAATGGAAAACCTACCAATTAGTTAGTGATTTTACTGATATATTTTTTTAAATGAATTATTTAGTAGTAAAAATCTAAGGGATTTACTGCAGCTGAATTAGCAAAAATGGGAAATCATAAGTTACAAGCCACAGTTGTCACCTGCTAAAATCCTCCCTTCCACCGGCATACTGTTATGTTCAGCGGAAAGCTGTTCTTTCTTTCTGTCGTCTGGTGGTCAAACCAAGAATGTGACAAATCTGGACAATCACACCCTCCCAGTCTCTCTCTCTTCCTTTATCTCCCTCTACTTACTGTCACCTCTCCCAGCTCTTACTGCCACCTACACATGTGTCCCCTCACTTTCCATTTTCTTTAACCAGCATCCTCAGCCACTGAACACCAACCGACACCGGACTTCCATGGGTGTTGAAAAGTGGTTGAAATTTGGTCAGTCCACCTTGGCCTTGATGTTAATGTCCACAGACAGACCAGACTGGACCAAATCTGAACCTATCATAGATGTATGTTTCATAAGTTTGGATAGCAAAGTACAGTGAGTAGAGCACAGTAGAGTACAGTCCAGTACAATGGTAAAGTCCAATACAATACAGTAAAAGAGTATAGCAAAGAAATGTAGTATAGTACAGTAGAGTATATTGTACTGTACTCTAGTGTACTGCTATGCTCTACTTTACTGTACTCTGCTGCACTGTCCAAACTTGTGAGACATCAGGAGAATGACATTCATATCCATAATTATGCATTTCTGTATAGTACAGATCAGGCACCCATTGATTTAATTCCATTACCGGGTGTAAATCCACTTCACTTACTGTAACCAAAATAGATTTGTTCAAACTTAAGGTGTCATGTCATAGCTGACACCCCAGTCTTTCTGCAGACATCTTTGAATTGTAATTCGGGACAGATATTTAACAGAGTTTCTGAAAAACGTGGTCGCATTAAAACCTGAGAGAATATCGTAATTCCTTTAACAAAGTTTGTGTCTGCACAGTTCTTCCACTAAATAAGTTTTTGTACATTTTTTAGTGGACACAAGTAGTTCTTGTGCAAAGAATATGGTTTGTTCAACACTGAAATCAATGGATTTGAGTCAAAGCGTAATTCCATAGCCCTACTGCAAAATACTGTACCTCTCATACAAAATACAGTGGTTGACTTGTTGCTGACCTCTGGAACGTAGTGTACTGTACTCCTGGAGAACATGGCATCCACTCTAAAGACCCTGGGTCTCATAAAGTAGGCCTAAACAGTGGGTATCATTGTAACGTTCGTCGTCCTCGGATGAGGAGGAGTAGGAGAGATCGGACCAATATGCAGCGTGGTTAATTTATTCAACAGAACACTAAACTAAATAACAACGGCGAATGAAACGAAACAGTTCTGAAAGGTGACATACAGAAAACATTTGCCCACAAAACACAGGTGGGAAAAGGCTACCTAAGTATGATTCTCAATCAGAGACAACTAACGACACCTGCCTCTGATTGAGAACCATACCAGGCCAAACGCAAACACAACCTAGAAAAACAAACAGACTGCCCACCCCAACTCACGCCCTGACCATACTAAAACAAATACAAAATAAAGGAACTAAGGTCAGAACGTGACAATCATAAGTATTCACCCCCATTATATTTATTTATTTAAAACTTTTTTTTGCGTCAAAGGGATTGAAAGTAGTGATGCACCGATATGACATTTTTGGTCGATACCGATATCCAATATTTTCCTTGCCCCCCAAAAAACGATACCGATATTTAAAATTTTAGCAACCTTTTATGCATTTTAGTTCAATTAAATAGTTAACACACACACACACACACACACACACACACACACACACACACACACACACACACACACACACGGATGCATAACAGTCCTTGGTTCGAATCCAGGCTGTAACACATTCGGCTGTGATTGGGATCCCATAGGGTGGCGCACAATTGGCCCTGCTTCGTCTGCATCACCGTCATTGTAAATAACAATTGGTTCTGAACTGACTTGTCTCGTTAAATAAAAGGTCTCACACACACACTGACCAAAAAGTTATTTTGTTGGCATTTACGTATGTCCCCATTACCAGTAAAACATAATCAAAACCCATTTCTTTCACTTACTTGCTCTGCTGTTTTGTTGTTCATTTGATCAGTCATTTCATTATCAACAAGGATTTCTATGGAACGCCGTTTGGGTCTTTGCATGTCAAAAAAATATACACTATTTGACATGTCATGACCTATCAGGACCTGAATATGACTGCAAGTCACGTAATTTAACGCATTCATACATTTCTTACGTAGTTATTAAACATTGATTACACTAGCACTCATATTTCATATGTCAAAACGATTCATTGATACGTATGCAATGATGCTGGTAAAGTTGTTTCACGCACCTACAGTGCTGGTCATAAAAAAAAGCTAGCTAGCTCATGGATGCAAACAGTGGCGGCAGGTAGCCTAGTGGTTAGAGCATTGGGCCAGTAACTGAAAGGTTGCTAGATCGAATCCCCGAGCTGACAAGGTAAAAATCTGTCCTTCTGCCCCTGAACAAGGCAGTTAACTCACTGTTCCTAGGCCGTCATTGTAAATGAGAATTTGTTCTTAACTGACTTGCCTACTTAAATACATTTTAAAAAACAATGTTCTTCCCCAAAAGCATAGCAAAATGTCAATCTGTTTCAGTAGCTATATAGTAAGCTAGCTAACTATATGGCTTGGTGTCACCATCTAAAATAAACCTAATTTATAAGACAGTTCTTATTTGATTAATGGTGGTCGGACCCATCTATGTGAAGCTAGCCACAATAGTGGACATTGCCGTTAGCCTTCAAAATAAGAGTATGCCATAATTCTACTATTTCTATTAATTTGCATCACTGGCAATGACAGTTTTATTTTGAAGGCAAACCGCAAATTCCGCTATTGTGCCTAATCCTTATTGTGGCTAACTTCACAACACATAACCCAGTCCGGTCGAGCCTCACCAGCCAGATGAACCTAGCTGGCTGCTTATAACGTTGGGCAACAGGGTTAAGTAGCTGGCTAGATATTTATTTTCATGAACTGAAGTTCAATTTCAACAGGCGAACAACAAGTGGCAACCTAGCTAATACTTACTCACAAGGACTCCTAAATCATTGCTAAGAATAATGAAAATTACTGCAGTTTATACTGGTCATTGTTTTCAGACTGGTTGTATTGGTGCTAGCTAGGTACCAAGCTAAAACTAGCTACTCCAGGAAGTTGCGGTCGAACAAATTATGCTTTACTACCAATGCGGTATTGTAAACACATCTTTCGTGGTCGGCATTTGCTTGTTTGCAGACTTTTTTGTACAGCTTTGACAGTGCTACTGTATCTTTTTTGACACGCAAAGACCCAAACGGCGTTCCATAGTATGCATGTCATGTAGCTCCGGTAGGGCAACATCAGAAAATAGCGCACTTGGTAGTGTGCACCAGTGCTCGACCAGTCGGCGAAAGCCAACATCACCCACAACGAAGGGCAATGCATTCCATTATCTTGGCTTTCATGGATTTCACCTTTGAGTTGTCTCGCTGAAATGTTCTTACTCTTTCAAATGACTGCTCGATCCACACAACAGACATTGGGTGGGCTAGGTTAAGAATGCTATGTTGCACGTGTAGCGCAACATTTTAATGTTATATAGGTATGCACGGTAGCTTTGACATTCGTTTTTCACATCTGCGTTAAACTAGACATCGGCTGATACCGATGTTGGCATTTTTAGCTAATATCGGCCGATTCTGATATGTTCACCGATATATTGTGCATCCCTAATTTAAAGAGATTAAATTTTTTTTGTAATTTACCTACACAAAACACTCCACATTGTCAAAGTGAAAAGAAAATTCATACATATTTTTACAAGTTCATTAAAAAAATCTTTTTTTTTTCTTTTAAAGGATTCCGCCCCTTTGTGAGGCGGCAGGGAGCCTAGTGGTTAAAGCGTTGGGCCAGTAACTGAAAGGTTGCTGAATCAAATCCCCGAGCTAGCAAAGTACAAAGTAAAAAGTTGTTCTGCTCCTGAACAACCCACTGTACCCAGGTAGGCAGACATTGTAAATAAGAATTTGTTCTTAATTGACTTGCCTAGGTAAATAAAGGTTAAATAAAACATTTAATAAAAAATAGTTTAGGCAAGCCTAAATTAGTTCAGGAGAAAAATGTGGCATAACAAATGACATAATTTGGCCTCACTGGGTCAAATAATAGGGGTTGACAATTTTTTAATGACTAACCCTTCCTCTGTCCCCTACACATACAACATCTGTATGATTCCTTGGTCAACCTACATGGAAAAAAAATACTACAGTTTACTAATGAATACTAACGTGTAGAACTATATAGTCAACTGTAGTATACTGTAAAATTCTATACACTAATATCCCTCGATCATGTGTAGTATTAATATAGAATGTTGTAGTATACTGTAGAATTGACCAGTAAATACTACAGTATTATCCGAAAACAAAACACTGTATAAAAACTGTCAGCAAAAACCCTAATCCACCAAATCCCTACACTTTTTTAATCATTGTAAATAATACAGGATAAAAATGTAAAGATACCCTGCTCATTCTCCTCCCCCATACCCTGATCATTCTCCTCCCCCATACACTTAATAGGAACCAGTAACTTTGAGACAAGAAAACTTGTTCAACTTAATATTAAAACGTGCTCTTTATGAAAGAATATTACAATTAGGTGAAATAAATGAATACAATATTCATCAAGTTACACGACTCAAGAGGCACTTAATTGGTGGAAATACCCAGACGCCCTTATCCAGAGGGTCTTACAGTTAGTGCATCTATCTTAAGATAGCTACAGTGGGGCAAAAAAATATTGTCAACCACCAATTGTGCAAGTTCTCCCACTTAAAAAGATGAGAGAGGCCTGTAAATGTCATCGTAGGTACACTTCAACTATGACAGACAAAATGAGAAAAAAAATCCAGAAAATCACATTGTATGGATTTTTAATGAATTTATTTGCAAATTATGGTGGAAAATACGTATTTGGTTAATAACAAAAGTTTATCTCAATACTTTGTTATATACTCTGTTGGCAATGACAGAGGTCAAACGTTTTCTGTAAGTCTTCACAAGGTCCACACACTGTTGCTGGTATTTTGGCCCATTCCTCCATGCAGATCTCCTCTAGAGCAGTGACGTTTTGGGGCTGATGCTGGGCAACACGGACTTTCAACTCCCTCCAAAGATTTTCTATGGGGTTGAGATCTGGAGACTGGCTAGGCCACTCAAGGACCTTGAAATGCTTCTTACGAAGCCACTCCTTCGTTGCCCGGGCGGTGTGTTTGGGATCATTGTCATTCTGAAAGACCCAGCCACGTTTCATCTTCAATGCCCTTGCTGATGGAAGGAGGTTTTCACTCAAAATCTCACAATACATGGCCCCATTCATTCTCTTCCTTTACACGGATCAGTCGTCCTGGTCCCTTTGCAGAAAAACAGCAACAAGGCATGATGTTTTCACCCCCATGCTTCACAGTAGGTATGGTGTTCTTTGGATGCAACTCAGCATTCTTTGTCCTCCAAGCACGACGAGTTGAGTTTTTACCAAAAAGTTATATTTTGGTTTCATCTGACCATATGACATTCTCCCAATCTTCTTCTGGATCATCCAAATGCTCTCTAGCAAACTTCAGACGGGCCTGGACATGTACTGGCTTAAGCAGGGGGACACATCTGGCACTGCAGGATTTGATTCCCTGGCGGCGTAGTGTGTTACTGATGGTAGGCTTTGTTACTTTGGTCCCAGCTCTCTGCAGGTCATTCACTAGGTCCCCCCGTGTGGTTCTGGGATTTTTGCTCACCGTTCTTGTGATCATTTTGACCCCACGGGGTGAGATCTTGCGTGGAGCCCCAGATCGAGGGAGATTATCAGTGGTCTTGTATGTCTTCCATTTCCTAATAATTGCTCCCACAGTTGATTTCTTCAAACCAAGTTGCTTACCCATTGCAGATTCAGTCTTCCCAGCCTGGTGCAGGTCTACAATTTTGTTTCTGTTGTCCGTTGACAGCTCTTTGGTCTTGGCCATAGTGGAGTTTGGAGTGTGACTGTTTGAGGTTGTGGACAGGTGTCTTTTATACTGATAACAAGTTCAAACAGGTGCCATTAATACAGGTAACGAGTGGAGGACAGAGGAGCCTCTTAAAGAAGAAGTTACAGGTCTGTGAGAGCCAGAAATCTTGCTTGTTTGTAGGTGACCAAATACTTATTTTCCACCATAATTTGCAAATAAATTTATTAAAAATCCTACAATGTGATTTTCTGGATTTTTTAAAATATTTTCTAATTTTGTCTGTCATAGTTGAAGTGTACCTATGATGACAATTACAGGCCTCTCTCATCTTTTTAAGTGGGAGAACTTGCACAATTGGTGGCTGACTAAATACTTTTTTGCCCCACTGTAGGAGAGACAACCGCATATCACAGTCATAGTAAGCAAAACATTTTCCTCAGTAAATAGCAACAGCAAAGTAAGTATCAGCAAAGTCAGTGCTAGTAAGAAAAGACAAATGCGAGTGTTCGTTCAAGAAGACAATAGACTGAAGGTAGGGAGGGGCATCACTTAGTCATATACAGTTGAAGTCGGAAATATACATACACTTAGGTCGGAGTCATTAAAACTTGTTTTTCAACCACTCCACAAATTTCTCCTTAAACTATAGTTTTGGCAAGTCAGTTAGGGCATCTACTTTGTGCATGACACAAGTAATTCTTCCAACAATTGTTTACAGACAGATTATTTCACTTATAATTCACTGTATCACAATTCCAGTGGGGCAGATGTTTACATACACTTAAGTTGACTGTGCCTTTAAACGGCGTGGAAAATTCCAGAAAATGATGTAATGGCTTTAGAAGCTTCTGATAGGCTAATTGACATCATTTGAGTCAATTGGAGGTGTACCTGTGGATGTATTTCAAGGCCTACCTTCAAACTCAGTGCCTCTTTGCTTGACATCATGGGAAAATCAAAAGAAATCAGCCAAGACCTCAGGAAAAAATGTGTAGACCTCCACAAGTCTGGTTCACCCTTGGGAGCAATTTCCAAATGTCTGAAGGTACCACGTTCATCTGTACAAACAATAGTGCGCAAGTATAAACACCATGGGACCACGCAGCCATCATACCGCTCAGGAAGGAGACGCGTTCTGTCTCCTAGAGATGAACGTACTTTGGTGCGAAAAGTGCAAATCAGTTCCAGAACAACAGCAAAGGACCTTGTGAAGATGCTGGAGGAAAAAGGTACAGAAGTATCTCTATCCACAGTAAAACATGTCCTATATCAACATAACCTGAAGGGTCGCTCAGCAATGAAGCAGCCACTGCTCCAAAACCGCCATAAAAAAGCCAGACTACGGTTTGCAACTGCACATGGGGACAAAGATCATACTTTTTGGAAAAACGTCCTCTGGTCTGATGAAACAAAACTAGAACTGTGTGGCCATAATGACCATCGTTATGTTTGGAGGAAAAAGGGGGAGGCTTGCAAGCCCAAGAACACCATCCCAACCGTGAAGCATGGGGGTGGCAGCATCATGTTGTGGGGGGTGCTTTGCTGCAGGAGGGACTGGTGCTCTTCACAAAACAGATGGCATCATGAGGTAGGACAATTATGTGGATATATTGAAGCAACATCTCAAGACATCAGTCTGGAAGTTAAAGCTTGGACACAAATGGGTCTTCCAAATGGACAATGACCCCAAGCATACTTCCAAAGTTGTGGCAAAATGGCTTAAGGACAACAAAGTCAAAGTATTGGAGTGGCCATCACAAAGCCCTGACCTCAATCCTAGAGAAAATGTGTGGGCAGAATTGAAAAAGTGTGTGCGAGCAAGGAAGCCTACAAACCTGACTCAGTTACACCAGCTCTGTCAGGAGGAATGGGCCAAGATTCACACAACTTATTGTGAGAAGCTTGTGGAAGGCTCCCCGTAACGTTTGACCCAAGTTAAACAAAGGTAATGCTACCAAATACTAATTGAGTCTATGTAAACTTCTGACCCACTGGGAATGTGATGAAAGAAATAAAAGCTGAAATAAATCACTCTATTATTTTTCTGGCACTTCACATTCTTAAAATAAAATGGTTATCCTAACTGACCTAAGACTGGGAATTTTTACTAGGATGAAATGTCAAGAATTGTGAAAAACTGAGTTTAAATGTATTTGGCTAATGTGTATGTAAACTTCCGACTTCAACTGTACACTGTCAATCTGTACCTACACAGTATGCTTGTTACATCCCTTTAATCTGAATCACACTAAGAGTGTGCAGTATAATGCCCAACTGAAGGAAGCAGCTGGTATT
Organism: Oncorhynchus mykiss; assembly: GCF_057628025.1. Taxonomy (NCBI): domain Eukaryota; kingdom Metazoa; phylum Chordata; class Actinopteri; order Salmoniformes; family Salmonidae; genus Oncorhynchus; species Oncorhynchus mykiss. The sequence continues at coordinate 67,666,691 of NC_143032.1, read as the reverse complement.
CAGAATGAAATACAAATTGTATTGTTGCCGAGATAGGGACTGATAAATAGCTGACAGGTAGAGAGGCTGGGTTTCACAGCAGTTTGCATCAGAGGGCTGTCTACAACAGAGGGAAGCAATGTTTTCTTATCAACTTCAAGACCCTACTGTAATATACCTCTCATACAGTTGTTGATTTGCTGCTGACCTCTGGAATGTACTGTACTCCTGGAGAATGAGTTCCACTCCAAAGAGCCTGGGTCTTATAAGGCCCATATATAATAAGTATTCACACCCCTTGGATCTTTCAAATTGTTTTTTTGTATTACAAATTGGGATTGAAATAGATTTACTGGTCACTGATCTAAACAAAACTCCATAATGTCAAAGTGAAAAGAAATTTGTACACATTTTTACAAATTAATTGAAATGAAATAACTTAAATATAGTCGTTGCATAAGTATTCACCCCCTTTGTTTAGGTTAGGCTAAATTAGTTCAAGAATAACATTTGGCTTAACAAATCAAAAAAAAAAGTTACATGAAATAACAGGGGTTGACAATCTATTCCTCTGACCACCATGCATACAGTATAACAACTGTAAGGTCCCTCAGTCAAATACTGAATTTCAAGCACAGATTCAACTTCAAAGACCAGGGAGCTTTCCAAATGCCTCAAAGAAGGGTAGTGATTGGTAGATGGGTAACAATAGCACATTAAGACATTGCATATCTCTTTATGCATGGTCAAGCTAATGCTTATGCTATGGATAACGCAATAAACCACCCAGAAACATCAAAAAGATAGCCATCATTCTGAACTGTGCTGCGGGACAGGAAGAAAGCAGTTTTAATGGTGACATCCCTGAGCAGTTAAGTCGTTCAATGGCTGCGATGGGAGATAACTGAGGATGGATCAACAGTAGTGACTATACAATAATGACAAATGACAGAGGGAAAAGAAGAATACAAATATACAGAATATAAATATTCCAAAACATGCATCCTGTATGCAACAAGGCACTAACGTAATACTGCAAAAAAACAAGGCAAATTAATACAGTTTCTGGCAAAGCCTTATATTCGGGGCAAAATACGACATCACTGAGTAGCTGCCTCCTTATTTTCAAGCATGACTGTGGCTGCATCATGGTATGGGTATGTGTGACATCACCAAAGACTGGGGAGTTTTTCAGGATAAAAAGAAATGAGGTGGAGCTAAGCACAGGCAAAATCCTAGAGGAAAACCTGTTTCAGTCTGCTTTACACCAGACACTAGGAGAGGAATTCACCGTTCAGCAAGATAATAGCCTACAACAAGGCCAATCATACATTGGAATTGCTTACCAAGAGGGCAGTGAATGTTCCTGAGTGGCCAAGTTACAGTTTTGACTTAAATCTGCTTGAAAATCTATGGCAATACTTGGAAATTGTTGTCTAGCCATGATCCCCAACACCTTTTTAAAAGAATAATGTCCAAATATTGCACAATCCAGGTTTGCAAAGCTCCTACAGATTTCTACTAGAAAAGTCACAGCTGTAATAAATGCCAAATGTGTTTCTAGCATGTATTGACTCAGGGGGGTGAATACTTATCTAATCAAGGTATATTAGTGTTTTGTCATTAATCGCTAATAAATGTTAGAAGTGTTCTTCCTGTAGATTATTGACAGAAAAGGACAATTAAATCCATTTTAATCCCACTTTGTAACAATAAAATATTAAGAAATGCAATACTTATGATACCCAATGTATATTTGTTGTTGTAGTTGAACTGTGGCGCCTACTGTGTGTTGACCTGGAGGATATGCTGTATGTATCTAGTCAACTCCAAAGACCCTACAGTGGTTATTATTTAAAAAAAATACAGTTGTGTAATTCTAAAGCATATGATTGTGGTTCACCTAGATAATATTCTGTCCAAGTAGTGAACTCCAAAAAATCTGTGTTTCATAAAGAAAATACAGTTGCTAAACTCTGGAATGTATACCAAATACCTGTAGGCTATGACTTTCTCTGGTGTAATTGTGGAATGCCTCAGGCTAGTCGAAACTGATTTCCTCTAGTCTGTTGTTTTGACAGTAGAATAAGTATAGAAAAGGTCAACTGCACTAACCTCTCGATCTCTGACCTGTTCACACTCGTTTACAGATTGTAAAACAAAGTATACCCAATCAAAGTCATCACAGAAACAGTTATTCTTTAAGTCATTTCATATTTGGTCATCACCAAAAGATGGACATAGCCTGTGTTAATCTTTGTGCTTTATTATTTTATGAAGAGTTATGAAGTTATGTGCACAGAAAGCATCCCTTCAGTGCCTCTATTGTGTCCTCAATCCATAAATTGACAGTTTTGACAAGAGGTTTGCTGCTTTCAAATGCTTTACGTTAAGTTTGAAAGGGCTGGCTGAATTTGCTTTACTGTCAAGGCATCATTGATATTTCCATGGTATTTAGCCAGGTCTTTCTTCTTTCCTGCGTGTCATTCAGAATGGTTATTCAATACAAAACTGTAATTTGTGCAGTTTCCAAATATGAAATATAGTCAGATATGACCATTAAAAAAGGTCATCTGTCCTGAAGCACAGTAAAATAATCTTTGAAATTGATGTAACTGAATGATCAGGGGTATATTTCAGAAATGTATTTCATTATTACATGGGTTATTATTACTTTAGATGATGGCTGATGAATTTGGCACCTGGCGTCACCCTGCAAGAGTTTGTCAAATTAAAGAACAGCTGAACTCATCACTTCCACATTTGTTGGTCGGCTGCTTATTAAGCAAAACAAGATTTGCGGCTTGGGGGTGTGGTTCCAGTCTGTGGTGATATTTGCCAAATAAAGGGCGAGGGAGAGCTTTGTATGTGTCTCTGTGTGTGAAGTAAAGGTGGTCCAGAGTTTTTTTCCCCTCTGGTTGCACATTTGACATGCTGATAGAAATGAGGTAAAACGGATTTAAGTTTGCCTGCATTAAAGTCCCCGGCCACTAGGAGCGCCGCTTCTAGATGTGCATTTTCTTGTTTGCTTATGGCCTTATACAGCTGGTTGAGTGTGGTCTTAGTGCCAGTATCTGTTTTTTTGCTATTTAGTGAGTTATTAGCCCAGTTATAGCTCATTTGTAGTCAGAAATGTGGGAGTGATTGCTTCCAACAAGAGAACAAAACGTGAACATTTCTAGCCAAAAATTCTTACACGGCGACATTCGAGAAATTGGTTTATAGAACAGCACATGAATAGAACACATAAATTAGTTACAAGCACAAATATTTAAATTTCCATTACAGCGAGTCAAGTAAACAGCTGTTTTTTTATGTCTTAAAGGGGCAGTGTTGTATTTTGAGACTAGGCTTGAATAAGCTAAGTAGCCATAGGCAGAGGGTGGCATAATTTGTCTGATTCTCTGTAATAATGGTATGGGAATAATAATGCATTTTATTTTGTCAAGTGGTTTCTTGCATCAAACAACACAACAAAATGTTCAGTCACCTCCTTGTCTGAAGGACAAGTGGATAAACAGGTTAATGTCAAGCCCTGCATGTTTTTTTTCAAAAGTCTCACGGAATGTAGGCCTACATGGAACACTACACATTGGCTACTACTGTAGGCTGAATGATATAACTGCTATTTCCATGTGAAAATATTTATGTGATGCATTTTCTACATTGTTTTGTATTGTAGGCCACTCTGGTAGGCCTACATTATGATCAAATAGCTACAGTAGCCTACAGTACTTAGCCACTTAAAACGGTAAAGTGGTTACAGCCTCAGTGTTCACATTAAACATGCGCCGGAAGTTGCACCAAATTTTGTGAACTTTGAAGTTTGAGCTCGGCAGAACTGAAATTTGCTTGGTGCCGGAATTTATTTAGGGAAATCTGTCAATAAGGAGTTTTGTGGTTTTTGGCCAATATACCACTTCTAAGGTCGGGCCTAAGAACAGCCCGTAGACATGGAATATTGGCCAATTAATCGACATGGCCGATTAATTAGGGCCGATTTCAAGTTTTCATAACAAATTAGTAATCAGCAATTATGGCCGATTACATTGCACTCCACGAGGAGACTTGCGTGGCAGGCTGACCACCTGTTACACGAGTGCAGCAAGGAGTCAAGGTAAGTTCATAGCTAGTATTAAACTTATCTTATAAAAAACAATGAATCTAACAAAATCACTAGTTAACTACACATGGTTGATGATATTACTAGTTTAACAATGCTTCCTGCATTGCATATAATCAATCAAAGTGCCTGTTAATATACACTGCTCAACAAGTCAATCACACTTCTGTGAAATCAAACTGTCCACTTAGGAAGCAACACTGATTGACAATACATTTCACATGCTGTTGTGCAAATGGAATAGACAACAGGTGGAAATTATAGGCAATTAGCAAGACACCCCCAATAAAGGAGTGGTTCTGCAGGTGGTGACCACAGACCACTTCTCAGTTCCTATGCTTCCTGGCTGATGTTTTGGTCACTTTTGAATGCTGGTGGTGCTTTCACTCTAGTGGTAGCATGAGATGGAGTCTACAACCCACACAAGTGGCTCAAGGAGGTGCAGCTCATCCAGGATGGCACATCAATGCGAGCTGTGGCAAGAAGGTTTGCTGTGTCTGTCAGCGTAGTGTCCAGAGCATGGAGGCGCTACCAGGAAACAGGCCAGTACATCAGGAGACGTGGAGGAGGCCGTAGGAGGGCAACAACCCAGCAGCAAGACCGCTACCTCCGCCTTTGTGCAAGGAGGAGCAGGAGGAGCACGGCCAGAGCCCTGCAAAATGACCTCCAGCAGGCCACAAATGTACATGTGTCTGCTCAAACGGTCAGAAACAGACTCCATGAGGGTGGTATGAGGATCCGACGTCCACAGGTGGGGGTTGTGCTTACAGCCCAACACCGTGCAGGACGTTTGGCATTTGCCAAAGAACACCAAGATTGGCGAATTCGCCACTGGCGCCTTGTGCTCTTCACAGATGAAAGCAGGTTCACACTGAGCACATGTGACAGACGTGACAGTCTGGAGACGCCGTGGAGAACGTTCTGCTGCCTGCAACATCCTCCAGCATGACCGGCTTTGGCAGTGGGTCAGTCATGGTGTGGGGTGGCATTTCTTTGGGGCGCCGCACAGCCCTCCATGTGCTCACCAGAGGTAGCCTGACTGCCATTAGGTACCGAGATGAGATCCTCAGACCCCTTGTGAGACCATATGCTGGTGCGGTTGGCCTTGGGTTCCTCCTAATGCAAGACAATACTAGACCTCATGTGGCTGGAGTGTGTCAGCAGTTCTTGCAAGAGAAAGGCATTGATGCTATGGACTGGCCCGCCCGTTCCCCAGACCTGAATCCAATTGAGCACATCTGGGACATCATGTCTCGCTCCATCCACCAACGCCACGTTGCACCACAGACTGTCCAGGAGTTGGCGGATGCTTTAGTCCAGGTCTGGGAGGAGATCCCTCAGGAGACCATCCGCCACCTCATCAGGAGCATGCCCAGGCATTGTAGGGAGGTCATACAGGCACGTGGAGGCCACACACACTACTGAGCCTCATTTTGACTTGTTTTAAGGACATTACAAGTTGGATCAGCCTGTAGTGTGGTTTTCCACTTTAATTTTGTGTGACTCCAAATCCAGACCTCCATGGGTTGATAAATTTGATTTCCATCGATAATTTGTGTGATTTTGTTGTCAGCACATTCAACTATGTAAAGAAAAAAGTATTTAATAAGAATATTTCATTAATTCAGATCTAGGATGTGTTATTTTAGTGTTCCCTTTATTTTTTTGAGCAGTGTATCATCGAATCACAGCCTACTTCGCCAAATGGGTTATGATTTAACAAGCGCATTCGCAAAAAAAAGCAATATACCTAACCATAAACATCAATGCCTTTCTTAAAAATCAATACACAAGTATATTTTTTAAACCTCCATATTTAGTTTAAATAAATTAATGTTAGCAGGCAATATTAACTAGGGAAATTGTGTCACTTCTCCAGCGTTCTGTGCAAGCAGAGTCAGGGTATATGCAGCAGTTTGGGCTGCCTGGCTCGTTGCAAACTGTGTGAAGACCATTTCTTCCTAACAAAGACCATAATTAATTTGCCAGAATTTTACATAATTATAACAGTGAAAGTTGTGCAATGTAACAGCAATATTTAGAATTAGGGATGCCACCCGTTTGATAAAACACGGAACGATTCCGTATTTCACTGAAAGAATAAACGTTTTGTTTTCTAAATGATAGTTTCCGGATTTGTGTGTTTATATTATAATTAAGTCTGATTTGATATTTGATAGAGCAGTCTGACTGAGCGGTGGTAGGCAGCAGCAGGCTCGTAATCATTCATTCAAACAGCACTTTCCTGTTGTCGTGTCTTTGGCTATGCCGGGTTAAGTGACATGACATGCTATTCTATAAAATCCTTTCTCCGTAATTAATATTACCTGATTGAACTAATCATGTAAATGTAATTAACTAGAGAGTCGGGGCACCACAAAATAATGTTTATAGAGCTGTTATCTTCCGAATAAACTCAAAGACCTAGTAATATTTTACATCAATAGCCGTCAATATTAATCGTCGCCTTAATTCAGTCTCATCTGAAAGTTGTAAATTCTTGGTTATCTTCACGAACCCTGGCTAACAAGTTGAATCAGCAATATAAAATTAGGTTTAATTATTTATTTACTAAATACCTTACTAATCACACAGAATTACATGTACAAATAATGAATACCTTGATGAATACCTTGATGACAAATTACGTCATAAAGGAAAACGTCCCTAGCGGGCGGAACAGATATGACAGCTGGTTACACAAAAGAAAAGGGGCTGGGTTTGAGTGAAAGAGCGGGAAGACTGAGGGACAAAGGGAGAAGCTGTGCTATCGTAAATACAGTATCTTATGCATTCTAAATTACTGCTCATTTGGAAAAGGAAAATGCAATAAATATTTACTCTGAGCTGCACTTCGGTAGGTTGGTGGTAGATGGAAGGCCGTGTTGCCAAACAGTCCTTTGAAGAATGTCTCTGGTGGTCAATTGGATACGTGGTAGTAACGTCGTTGTGTGGTAGACTGGATACTCTGTCTGTTCTTTCCTAGCCCGCGTTTGCAGCTACTGTGGCTAACTCAACGGCTAGGAGGTATCACTTCTGTAGTGAATAAGATTTCAAAGTTCATACCATTCGCAACCAAAGCTCACGCTGAGGTTGGCTTAGTTCTGTAGTTGACATGTTAGTCCTTTTAACGCAGAGGCTGCAGACCTCACATACTTGGAACAGGAGGTTATATCGTCATCAAGGCTTTATATAGGAAGTGGAGGAGGCCGTAGGAGGGCGTGTTTGAAAAGTTTTATAACCCATGTCCCTTCACAGGGGCGCCCCACTGATTGAGCAGAGCCCTAACCCAAATCTCTCATTTGGAAGCTAAAATTACATTTAATCGCTTCACCAATAATTGTATATTCAAACATTTAAATTGAACAACAATTCCATGTGAATCGAATAACTCTGATGTGTAGACTTTCCACTGTAGAGTTCATGTCATCTTATCATTGATGAGAATGTCTCAGATGACAACCGAACTGACATCATATTCATTAAGTAACACCGTATATGTTCAATTGGTCGGATTACCAGAATTTAGTTCATTTCACCCCACCTTCTGATGTTCCCAGAATCTCTGTTAACCAAGGGGTTTTCAAATGTCACATCAGTAGGGTAGAGAGAGGAAACAGGGGGGGAAGAGGTATTTATGACTGTCATAAACCTACCCCCCAGGCCAACGTCATGACACTGTGTTTGCCAGCAGCTCTTCACAATGCTTGAAGCACAGCGCTGTTTATGACTTCAAGCCTACCAACTCCCGAGATTAGGCTGGCAATACTATAGTGCCTATAAGAACTTCCAATAGTCAAAGGTATATGAAATACACATGGTATAGAGAAAAATAGTCCTATAATTCCTATAATAACTACAACCTAAAACTTCTTACCTGGGAATATTGAAGACTCATGTTAAAAGGAGCCACCAGCTTTCATATGTTCTCATGTTCTGAGCAAGGAACTTAAATGTTAGCTTTCTTACATAGCACATACTGCACTTTTACTTTCTTCTCCAACACTGTGCTTTTGCATTATTTAAACCAAATTGAACATGTTTCATTATTTATTTGAGACTAAATTGATTTCATTTATGTATTATAATAAGAGTTATTTCAGTCCTGTTGTAATTGTCATTAGCACACAAACACACACATACACAATAATTTTTGGTCCTCCAATAATCAGTATCGGCATTGAAAAATCATAATCGGTCGACCTCTATGGCCAATACACCACACTTCCTGGGGCCTTGTTGCTTAATCGTACCCTGGCAGTTATTGTTAAAAAAAATTAATAGGATGGGAGACCCATGGTATAGGCGGCAACCGCACAGAGACAACGCGTGTTTCAATAATCGTCAATAACAAATTGTTTTAACCTAAAGCATTTAATAAAGACATGTATATTATGGGGAATTGGAATGAGAGGGTTACTTACACAGTGTTGGGAAAGGATCACAGCAGTGATTAAATGAGGGTATGAGGCATGAGTTGAGGTGTTCAGAGACTTGACTTCAGTGCAGGACAGGGGTTGAGGTGTTCAGAGACTTGACTTCAGTGCAGGACAGGGGTTGAGGTGTTCATAGGCTTCAGTGCAGGACAGGCTCATCATGGATGGATGGATGGTGTTGGAGCAGAGCTCAACTCTTCCACTGAGGGCAGGACAGGATTTGACTGGGGAGACCAAAAACAATAACAAAATACACTACACAGACAAAATATCAAAACATGTGTTTGTCCAAGGAGTAAAATCATTGATGTAATGTGATTGTGATCAACTCTACATACAGTAATGAGAAAATGTACAGGTCTACTCACTAAATGGCTACTTTGTTAGATTCTTCAATGGTTGGAGAGGAAACATTCAATATGCCAGTGGTTGTGCGGGCAATATGAGACACGGCTTCAGTTAATGTCAAGAGAGTTGATAATGGTAGTGGAGTAGAGTGGTCATTACCTCTTTACATTTTTCTGAAATTCACTGAGTAGGATGGTCCTTCCCTTCCTCCTCTGAGAAGCCTCCACTGTTGTGTATGGTTTCCTAGAAACAAGGGTGTCTCAACTTATCCCACTCCCCCCTTATCACAATGTAAATCATTTAAACATTTGTAGGCCAATATTGAAACTCGGTAAAATGACCCATAATGCTCATTGACTGGACATCAAATTACCATGACAATTATGCATCACAATAGTCAAATGTACAGTATTTATGCAACATGCAGCAGTTCACTGTATCCATCAACTGCACTGCTGCTGCACACAGCATATGAGTAGCCCAAGCAGTCTGATTTTGCGTAACCGCATCCACTACAGCGTCAAGTTCCTTCTAATTGGCTTAAACAGAATGAGCCTATCCCCCAGAGCCATTGAAGACTCTCCTACATACATTATTGTACAGCCAGAGAGAGCCTCCTTCATGTGTATTAGTGATCAGTCAAATCACTACTAGTTAATGTCCTGTTCCTTGCATCCATCAACTATATTTAAAGAAAAAGCGAGCAGGTCACACCCGGTAACTGGCTAAATTATTTTACAAAGAAATCATGCTGTGACCAGGTGCTAGAATACTGAAAGACGAATCATCCTGTGACAAGACTATAGGCACTATTATTAGAATGTCATCACCACCTCCACAGTGTGAGAGTAGAGATCAATGTCAAGGACAAACTGGTTTCAAGCAGTGTTCGAAAGTTATTATTCTGTAGGTCAGGACAACTCCTGTGGCGGTAAGTGATGTGAGTAGCTGAGTCATAGCCTCTGGACTGATTCAATGCCGTTATTCACATACGTTTTTTACTGGTGTCAAGTTCAATGGTTCAGAAGTCTATACCTACCCATCTTCTGTAATTGTCATGCAAATATTTTTTTTATATTTCCCTTATTATCTGAGGTAATGGTGATAAGAAGTTATGGTTATGTCCCAAATGACACCCTTTCCCTTTAGGGGAAACTAGAACAAAACAAATATACCTTGATTTGTGGGATTTTCACTAAATGTAATCCATAGTGTTACGTCTGCCCTGCCACACCCTCTACTTCTCATACTGTGTCTCCCTAACCTGCCACCACTCCCCTAGTGCTCTCTCCCTCTCTGTGTGGGTGTATCTGATTGTGTGAGTGGAAACAGGTGTGCTGGAGTCAGAGCAGATCCCCACCAGCTGCAACCTGTTCCATAATCAAGACCTCTACAAATACTCAGTCCTGCCACTCCCATCCTGCCAGATTGTAGCCTCTGTTCAGTCAGTCTGCATTTCAAGCAGTTTTTTCCTGCATAGATCTCGTTATCCTGTGGTGCTCGTTTTCCCTAGCCTGACGCTGCATTTCTCTCCGCTACAGTTCCGTCCGCTCTGACTCTGGTCCCTGTGTCACCAGTCCCTCATCTCGTCAGTCTTGCTTCCCTGCCCTGGACCCCCCAATATACTGCTTCCTTGGATTCTGCTCCGGACCAGCTTCCCCTTCCCCTACTCCCCTTGCCCCAGTTCCTGGTTCCCTGCTACCCAACCGAGCTCCCCCTGGCCTGCACCCCATCTCCCCCTGCTTTACAATAAATACCTTGGTTACCTTATCCCTGCCTCCTCGTCTGAGTCTGCACTTGGGTTCACCTGCTCCACCCCGCTTAACACATAGAAGGGTGTTTTGGGGGAAGTGTTGTTGATATGACATTTGTATGTTAATAAAGCATAATTGAAATAATTAATTGAAGTTGAAACGTGAGATTTTGGCCTTAACCAGACTTCCTTTATGAATTGGTGTCATGAAGCTTTACCACTTGCTCTAATATAAGCAGTGTCTTCATGATCCAATATGTAACCATTAACAACAGAATGTGAAAATCGATTCAAAATGGTTGCCCTCTGCTGGCGATTCGAAGGACGTGCAATGACCAGTAAAAGGAGGGATGTGATTGATTACATTGCCTACCAATTTCTCTCAAAAAATGGGCCATAACTTTCAAACTAGCAGAGATCCCACTGGAACTTTGATATGCCCGTAGAGTGGATAGGTTCAACAATATATATATTTGACTAGCCAAATTAAAAACTGTATATATATTCATTTATTAATGTCTGAATATTTTATGCAAGAGCATTTTTATTTAATAAAAAAATACTCATCACAGAGCAAGAGGTAAAGCTTCATATATTACCAATTTTTGCTTTGTAGCTCCTACAGATGAATCATTACGGTCTTAAAGGAGGCCTGGGTAAGGCCAAAAAGTCAACTATTCAAACATATATTCATTATTTGTCAATGATGCTTTAAGATATAAATATCAAAATCAATGTCCTTTGAAAGCTTACAAAAAAGGTTGTCAAACTATTTTATAATTCAACTCAAATGTTTATCATTTTCCCATATGTTGTAGCATAGACCCTAGTTTACATTGTCTGATCTGTTTGTGTTGTGCCAGTCATCGGTTGAGACACAGCATTCTCTTGAATATAGGGTCATTTCAAATCAGAGAAACTGATTTGGTCTCCTTCCAACAAAGGTTCAGCTTAAACAGGCGTCATAAAGCGTTCATAATGCCTTCATAAAATGGAAAAGCTGTGTGACATAACCCATGTCAAATCAGACATAACCCACCATGTCAAAAATTACATGAACCTGTTCTTTATGAAGTGTGGCATAAAGGCATTATAAATCACATTAAAATGGAGGCTTCACAAAAAATGTATAACCTTGTCATGCATCTTGGTAGAGCATTGCAACACCAGGATAATGGTAAAGATTCCCAGGATCACTGACACATCAAAATGTAAGTCACTTTGGATAAATGGTTTATACAAGTATTACTCTAAACTCTTTCTAGGATGGCCCAAACAATGTTGGACCTGATCTCAACTTTCCCCCAAATGCTGTGCTGCAGAAGAATACACACTCTAAAAAAGTTGATAAGGCACTTTAAAATCCAATTCTGTTTTTTTACTACTCAGTTTTCTACGTTTTGTTTTTTCAGGTTTCGGATTTGCTCCATTTTATTTCAGGTTTCTCCAGAAAATATCAAGTTTGGATTTCCTAGGATTTTCTGTGTTCAGAATAATGCCTAAATCACACCAGGGGACCAATTTTGAGGTCTGGGAAAAATGAAGGAAACTTTTTTTTTTTGTGTAGTTCCCTTTAATTCAGTATGCATGCACCATCTGGTTAGCAGTGTTTCTGTAGTTCAGTAAACGCACATGTTATGGAGTTCGACAATCAAATGACCACTTCTGGTGCCAGTGGGCAGTGAAAAAAAATAGTAAGTTAAAATAATTTGAATTCCAATAAAAAAGGTTGTAGTAGTTGTATAAGTGTTAGATTACGTACAGTGCACTCAAAGTATTCAGACCTCTTGACTGTTCAACATTGTTACAGCCTTATTCTAACATTGATTAAATCGTTTTCCCCCCCTCAATCTACACACAATAGCCCATAAAGACAAAGCAAAAACGGGTTTTTAGAAACATTAATATATATAAACTCAGCAAAAAAAAAAAAATGTCCTCTCACTGTCAACTGCGTTTATTTTCAGCAAACTTAACATGTGTAAATATTTGTATGAACATAAGATTCAACAGACAAACTGAACAAGTTCCACAGATATGTGACGACCAGAAATTGAATAATGTGTCCCTGAACAAAGGGGGGGGGGGGGGGGGGGTCAAAATCAAGAGTAACAGTATCTTGTGTGGCCACCAGCTGCATTAAGTACAGCAGTGGATCTCCTCCTCATGGACTGCACCAGATTTGCCAGTTCTTGCTGTGAGATGTTACTCCACTCCACCAAGGCAAGTTCCCAGACATTTCTGGGGGGGAATGGCCCTAGCCCTCACCCTCCGATCCAACAGGTTCCGGACGTGCTCAACGGGATTGAGATCCGGGCTCTTCGCTGGCCATGGCAGAACACTGTCTTGCAGGAAATCACGCACAGAACGAGCAGTACGGCTGGTGGCATTGCGATACTGAAGAGTCATGTCAGCATGAGCCTGCAGGAAGGGTACCACATGAGGGAGGAGGAGGTCTTCCCTGTAACGCACAGCATTGAGATTGCCTGCAATGACAACAAGGTCAGTCCGGTGATGCTGTGACATCGCCCCAGACCATGACGGACCCTCCACCTCCAAAATCGCTCGCTCCAGAGTACAGGCCTCTGTGTAATGCTCATTCCTTCGACGATAAACGCAAAGCCGACCATCACCCCTGGTGAGACAAAACCGTGACTCTTCAGTGGAGAGCACTTTTTGCCAGTCCTGTTTGGTCTAGCGACAGTGGGTTTGTGCCCATAGGTAATGTTGTTGCCGGTTATGTCTGGTGAGGACCTGCCTTACAACAGGCCTACAAGCCCACGGGCCAGCCTCTCTAAGCCTATTGCGGACAGTCTGAGCACTGATGGAGGGATTGTGTGTTCCTGGTGTAAGTCGGGCAGTTGTTGTTGCCATCCTGTACCTGGAGGTGTGATGTTCGGATGTACCGATCCTGTGCAGGTATTGTTACACGTGATCTGCCTCTGCGAGGACGATCAGCTGTTCGTCCTGTCTCCCTGGAGCGCTGTCTTAGGCGTCTCACAGTACCGACATTGCAATTTATTGCCCTGGCCACATCTGCAGTCCTCATGCCTCCTTGCAGCATGCCTAATGCACGTTCACACAGATGGGCAGGGACCCTGGGCATCTTTCTTTTGGTGTTTTTCCAGAGTCAGTAGAAGGCCTCTTTATAGTGTCCTAAGTTTTCATAACTGACCTTAATTGCCTACCATCTGTAAGCTGTTAGTGTCTTAATGACAGTTCCACAGGTGCATGTTCATGAATTGCTCATGGTTCATTGAATAAGCATGGGAAACAGAGTCAAAACCGTTTACAATGAAGATCTGAAGTTATTTGGATTTTTACGAATTATCTTTGAAAGACCGGGTCCTGAAAAAGGGGCATTTCTTTTTTTTCTGAGTTTATACACTGCTCAAAAAAATAAAGGGAACACTTAAACAACAATGTAACTCCAAGTCAATCACACTTCTGTGAAATTAAAAACAGTCCACTTAGGAAGCAACACTGATTGACAATACATTTCACATGCTGTTGTGCAAATGGAAGACAACAGGTGGAAATTATAGGCAATTAGCAAGACATCCCCCAATGAAGGAGTGGTTCTGCAGGAGGTGACCTCAGACCACTTCTCAGTTCCTATGCTTCCTTGCTGATGTTTTGGTCACTTTGAATGCTGGAGGTGCTTTCACTCTAGTAGTAGCATGAGACGGAGTCTACAACCCACACAAGTGGCTCAGGTAGTACAGCTCATCCAGGATGGCACATCAATGTGAGCTGTGGCAAGAAGGTTTGCTGTGTCTGTCAACGTAGTGTCCAGAGCATGGAGGCGCTACCAGGAGACAGGCCACATCAGGAGACGTGGAGGAGGCCGTAGGAGGGCAACAACCCAGCAGCAGGACCGCTATCTCCACCGTTGTGCAAGGAGGAGCACTGCCAGAGCCCTACAAAATGACCTCCAGCAGGCCACAAATGTGCATGTGTCTGCTCAAACGGTCAGAAACAGACTGTATGAGGGCCCGACGTCCACAGGTGGGGGTTGTGCTTACAGCCCAACACCGTGCAGGACGTTTGGCATTTGCCAGAGAACACCAGGATTGGCAAATTCGCCACTGGCACCCTGTGCTCTTCACAGATGAAAGCAGGTTCACACTGAGCACGTGACAGACGTGACAGAGTCTGGAGACGCCGTGGAGAACGTTCTGCTGCCTGCAACATCCTCCAGCATGACCGGTTTGGCGGTGGGTCAGTCATGGTGTGGGGTGGCATTTCTTTGGGGGGGCCACATTTTTTTTATTTTCTTTGAGGAGTGTATGTTACATTTACATAAGTATTCAGCCCCTTTGCTATGAGACTCGAAATTGAGCTCAGGTGCATCCTGTTTCCATTGATCATCCTTGAGATGTTTCTACAACCAGGAGTCCACATGTTGTACATTCAATTGATTGGACATGATTTGGAAAGGCACACACCTGTCTAGAAGGTCCTACAGTTGACAGTGCATGTCATAACAAAAACCAAGCCATGAGCTCTGAGACAGGATTGTGTCGAGGCACAGATCTGTGGAAGGGTACAAAAAAACGTGTGCAGCATTGAAGGTCCCCAAGGACACCGTGGCCTCCATCATTCTTAAACGGACAATGTTTGGAACCACCAAGACTCTTGCTAGAGCTGGCTGCCTGGACAAACTGAGCAATGGGAGGAGAAGGGCCTTGGTCAGCGAGGTGATCAAGAAACCGATGGTCACTCTGACAGAGCTCCAGAGTTCCTCGGTGGAGATGGGAGAACCTTCCAGAAGGACAACCATCTCTGCAGCACTACCCAAAGCACACAGCCAATACAACACAGGAGAGGTTTTGGGAAAAGTCTCAATGTCCTTTAGTGGCCCAGCCAGAGCCCGGATTTGAACCCGAACTAACATCTATTGAGGCCTGAAAATAGCTGTGAAACGATACTCCCCATCCAACCTGACAGAGCTTGAGAGGATCTGCAGAGAATAATGGTATAAACTCCCAAATACAGGTGTGCCAAGCTTGTAGCATTATACCCCAAAAGCCTCAAGGCTGTAATCGCTGCCAAAGGTGTTTCAACAAAGTACTGAGTAAAGGGTCGGAATACTTACGTAAATGTGATATTTAATTTATTTATTTTGCAAAAATTGCTTCATCATTATGGGGTAAGTCTCATTTCAAACAAAGCATTACAGGACACTACATAATGTGTCAATATGTAGGTTAAAAGTTCTGCTGATTTATGAAAGTTCTCTCATGATCCAAAGGTTACTGTAGGGTGTGAAGTTCTTACATAGGTTGATGGAACTGCAAAGCTTGCGTTTGTGTATGTCAGAGCCGAGATGATTTGGAGTAGTCCTACCATACCTGAGACTACCGCACCAGGTAGTCCTCTTCTGTTTACAAGATGGAGACCAAACTTGATTACAACCTGTTACAATGGTGCCAACATTTTGTGGCTGATCTTTCAGCGGTAGAGAGGGTGAATGTGTCAAAGACCTGACTGGGCCCAGCACCCCACGGTATGGTTTGTTATATTGTTGTCAAAGACCTGACTGGGCCCAGCACCCCACGGTATGGCTTGCTATATTTTTTGTGTGCGTGTTTGTGAGGAACATTTAACTTTGTTTCACAACAAAGCCATTTTCAATTTCCTTATGTTGGTGGCTTTCATCAAGGTAATTGTTGCCTGGTGTCACATTAGTCACATTACTTCTCTTTAGAGCGTGTGTCATCCTGCAGCACAACATGTCACCCTTTATAATGCACATGTTTGTCATATTCAACATAGTGGATTGTCACATTTGACATTGGTGATTGTTACACAGTTATGTCACATTTGTGAACCCTTTTATTAATCACGACATACTGTTATAGATGCTTTATAACACATTTATGTAGTTCTTATGAAAGCATTATGAAGTCTTTATGAAGCCTTTATTAGCTGAACGTAATTTAAAGTGGGACCAGAGAATTCATAGAATGGACCTATCCCTTCAGACCACTGCAATTTAGATGGTAAACTTTTTTTTAAAAATTTTAAATAATAACATTACTAACCTTTATTTTAGCAGGGAGTCCCATTGAGACCAATGCCTCTTTTCCAAGGGAGCCCTGCATAAACAAAATTTAAGAAAAATGTAATACATTCAAACATACAACGTACACTGAGTGTACAAATATTAAGAACACCTGCTCCTTCCATGACCAGGTGAACCCAGGTGAAAGCTATGATCCCTTATTGAAGTCACTTGTTACATCCACTTCAAATCAGTGGAGACAGATTAAAGAAGGATTTTTAAGCCTCGAGACATGGATTGTGTATGTGTGCCATTGAGGGTGAATTGGCAAGACAAAATATTTAAATGCCTTTGAACATGGTAGCAGGTGCAAGGCGCGCCAGTTTGTATCAAGAACTGCAACGCTGCTGTTTTTTTTTCACTCCAGTTTCCCGTGTGTATCAAGAATGGTCCACCACCCAAAGGACATCCAGGCAACTTGACACAACTGTGAGAAGCAGTGTCTCAGCCAGCCTTGACCGGGAGACCCATGAGGTGGCACACAATTGGCCCAGCATTGTCCGGATTAGGGGTGGATTTAGATTTCCTTGTCCCATCACGCTTCAGTGACTCCTTGTGGCGGGCCAGGTACCTGCATGCAGACTTTGGTCGCCAGCTGGACGGTGTTTCCTCTGACATAATTGGTGCAGCTGGCTTCTGGGTTACACCCTGACTACACCGCTCTCATCGCGTGCATAATAAATGTAGAAATCTATATTATTCAATTATTGCACCCACTGCGCGTGCGTGCCAATGAGCGTCTGCGTTGCCAAGGACTAAAATAGAAGTTTGTGCTATTTGTGAAGCAGATCGCACAGAAAGTCCTTTCTCTCCAATCTCCTCATTGGTTTATAGAAGCAGGTACCCCACGTGCCATCTCCTCATTGGTTACGTGGGTGACAAAGACAAACGTGGTCAGTGGCGGCAATGCACCTAATTTCTGAAAGTTGCCAATCGCAATATAAAGTCCTGAGAAGAAAAGGCCTGGAAGGAGGAGAGATGACTATAAACGATTCGGTTGACCGTTTTATGTGTGGATTAATTGGCGGAGTAAAGGAACTTGTGCATTTCAGGTAAAATAACAACTCAATGTTTATATCCCAGGACAAATTAGCTAGTAACAGCAAGCTAGCTAAATAGGACAAATTAGCTAGCTTGCTAAATTGCCATAAATGTTTCATGCATTTTGACCTGTCCCCAAATTAATGTAATTGGTTCAGAGTTTTTAAAAATATTTTAACCTGCGTGCAGTGATCGCGTTTGGTGTGGGGGTACAAAATAAATGTATGCACGATGGCGCACACGCGCAGCCGTTTTGGGTTCCGTGTAAAGCAAGCAGTGCGGCTTAGCAGGGTAGTGTTTCGGAGGAGGGATGGCTCTCAACCTTTGCCTCTCCCGAGTCCGGAGGAGAGTTGCAGAGATTGGACAAAACTGTAACTACCAATTGGATATCACAATATTGGAGAGAAAAAGGGAGGGGGTACAACAACAATAAAGCTCTGCAGATCATTCCATACAAAGAGTGAGAGTGGCTCCCCCTTTGAAGAGGGGGATGACCGCGGCAGCTTTCCAATCTTTAGGGATCTCAGACGATACGAAAGTGGTTTGAACAGGCTAGCAATAGGGTTTCAACAATTGTCGTGGATAATTTTATAAAGAGAGGGTCCAGATTGTCTAGCCCAGCTGATTTGTAGGGGTCCAGATTTTGCAGCTCTTTCAGAACATCAGCTATCTGGATTTGGGTGAAGGAGAAATGGGGGAGGCTTGGGCAAGTTGCTATGGGGGGGGTGCAGAGCTTTTGACCGGAGTAGGGGTAGCCAGGTGGAAAGCATGGCCAGCTGTAGAAAAATGCTTATTGAAATGATTGATTATCGTAGATTTATCAGTGGTGACAGTGTTTCCTAGCCTCCGTGCAGTGGGCAGTTTGGAGGAGGTGCTCGTATTCTTCATGGACTTTCAGGTGTCCCAGAACTTTTTGGAGTTAAAGCTACAGGATGCGAATTTCTGCTTGTAAAAGCTATCCTTTGCTTTCCTGACTGCCTGTGTATATTGGTTCCTAACTTCCCTGAAAAGTTGCATATTGCGGGGGCTATTCGATGCTAATGCAATACGCCAGAGGATGTTTTTGTGCTGGTCAAGGGAAGTCAAGTCTGGAGTGAACCAAGGGCTATATCTGTTCTTAGTTCTAAATGAATGGGGCATGCCTATTTAAGATGGTGAGGAAAGCACTTTTAAAGAATAACCAGGCATTCTCTACTGACGGAATGAGGCCAGGTCGATTAGAAAGGCATGCTCACTGAAGTGTTTTAGGGAGCGTTTGACAATGATGAGGGGTGGTCGTCTGACCGTGGACCAATTATGGACGCAGGCAATGAGGCAGTGATCGTTGAGATCCTGGTTGAAGACAGCAGAGGTTTATTTAGAGGGCAGATTGGTCAGAATGATATCTTGAGGGTGCCCATGTTTACGGATTTAGGGTTGTACCTGGTAGGTTCCTTGATTATTTGTGTGAGATTGAGGGCATCGTTCTTAGATTGTAGGATGGCCGGGGTGTTAAGCATATCCCAGTTTAGGTCACCTAACAGTACAAACTCTGAAGATAAATGGGGGGCAATTAATTCACATATGGTGTCCAGGGCAGAGCTGGGGGCTGAGGGGTGTCTATAACAAGAACTGTTTGTCGGGAGCTTCATGAAATGGGTTTCAATGCCCTAGGAGTCGCACCCAAGGCTAAAATCACCATGTGCAATGCCAAAATAGGTCAACTTTGAAATCACCGCACTAAACTTTGAAATCAGTCAAATCGAGAAGGAAAATATTTACACAAGAAGCAACCTAATATCACACAGTCAACTCTAGTCATTTTGTAAATTCACCATTCTGCGATTCTCACTTTTAAATATTGCACAGTTTTCAACACAATGCTCTTTATGTCATCCAAAAGTCAACCAAAATATAAAATCAAAAACAAGCAAGTATAATTGCGTATAGTATAATTTTGGAAAGCGGTATACACATTCCCACCAAAAAGATAAATACACTCACTACATGACCAAAAGTATGTGGACACCTGCTCGTCAAACAACTCATTCCAATATCATGGGCATTACTATGGAGTTGGTCCCCCATTGCTGCTATAACTGCCTCCACTCTTCTGGGAAGGCTTTCCACTAGATGTTGGAACATTGCTGCAGGGACTTACTTCCATTCAGCCACAAAATCATTAGTGAGGTCGGGCACTGATGTTGGGCGATTAAGCCTGGTTCGCAGTCGGGGTTCCAAATTATCCCAAAGATGTTCGATGGGGTTGAGGTCAGGGCTTTGTGGAGGCCAGTCAATTTCTTCCACACCAATCTCAACAAACCATTTCTGTATGGACCTCGCTTTGTGCACGGGGGCATTACCATGCTGAAACAGAAGAGGACCTCCCCCAAACTGTTGCAACATAGTCGTAAGCACAAAGTAATCTAGAATGTAATTGTATGCTGTAGCATTAAGATTTCCCTTCACTGGAACTAAGGGGCCTAATCCAAACCAAAAACAGCCCCAGACCATTATTCCTCTTTTGGCAAACTTTACACTTGGCACTGCTTTGGGGCAGGTAACGTTCTCCTGACATCCGCAAAACCCAGATTTGTCCGTTGGACTGCCAGATGGTCAAGCATGATTCATCACTCCAGAGAACGCGTTTCTACTACTCCAGAGTCCAATGGCGGCAAGCTTTAAACCACTCCAGCAGACGCTTGGCATTGCACATGGTGATTTTAGGCTTGGGTGCGGCTGCTCGGCCATAGAAACCCATTTCACAAAGCTCCCGACAAACAGTTATTGTGCTGACGTTGCTTCCAGAGGCAGTTTGGAACTCGGTAGTGAGTGTAGCAACTGAGGACAGAACAATTTTACGCACCTGTCGGTCCCGTTCTGTGTGCTTGTGTGGCCTACCACTTCGCAACTGAGCCGTTGTTGCTCCTAGACATTTCCACTTCACAATAACAGCACTTACAGTTGACCAGGGCAGCTCTAGTAGGGCAGAAATTTGACAAACTGACTTGTTGGAAAGGTGGCATCCTATGACGGTGCCACGTTGAAAGTCACAGAGCTCTTCAGTACTACTACTACTGTACCAATGTTTGTCTATTGAGATTGCATGGCTGTATGCTCGATTTTGAACACGCGTCAGCAACGGGCATGGCTGAAATCGCCAAATCCACTCATTTGAAGTGGTGTCAAAATGTGTGGATTTGTCAATATCAGAACTTTTCAAAATGCACATAACGGTTCTTCGTTGCAAGGGTTCACCTTCCTCCAAAGGACCCTTCTATGGATTCCGTTTTGTGAAAATCTCTAAAATCATGGTATTTTTTGTTCTAGTTTCATGAGGAATCACCCATGATGCCTGGAGCAACACACACTTATGCCAATATCATCTGCTATCAAGGACAGTGAAGAGTATTTTAAGTTTGACTCCTCAGTCCTCACTGGACTAGCAGAGTTATAAAATGATTTTTTTCATGTAGTTGTCAAGTGTACATTTTTGCAGATACCTACCCATGTACTGAACTTTTAAGAAATGTGCTTTGTTATTTCTGACTATGGGGATAAAGGCTCATTTGTAGCGGCACAGTTGAGGTAGACAATTCTCTCTGACACATCACCTCTGTACTCATCACCTCACTAAAGGAGTCAAAGCTGTGTCTCTCATTTCAGTCCATCTTCACCTCAAATACAAGATAGAAGACGGGATTTCCACTCAACAGCAGCACTACACAGTAAGGCTACTTGAGACTGAAACCATGCATCCTTGGCCAGTTCACACCACTCTTGGCTAAATGTCACCCAGTGAATTGTTACACATACTCTCATTTCTAGCACACACTGAAGCAATTACTCATATCTTTATAGCATATACTGTATTTGGTACAAAGTATCACACATTCAACGATATTGTAACTATTTTTTAAGATCACTAAGCACGTTTCCATGCAGTTTTTATGCGAGTTAAGTCATATCATATACACAAAAATTAATGACAGCTGTGATGGAAACAGGAAGTATAAATGTCAACTGATCATTTGTTCTTCACATGGTGGGATCTTTTTGGGTCGGTAAAAGGAATTATGCGGGGGAAAAATAAATCGGTGGAAACTCCATTATGCGGAAATAGAGATACAATAAATATCATATAGAAGTAAATTTGGAGTCACGAGATTATATATCGTGTGTGGTCATCCCACAACGATTTGGGAAAACATGCAGTTTATTAGGCTACAGTTGAAATAAATGAAATTATCAGGCTGGTGAAAGTGCGCGGTAACGAGTTCGATGGCGCTTTCCCAAAAAAATATCGAGGGTTTTATTCTGGTGACATGATGATCGGTGCTTGAATGCCATTTGACGAAAACAAATATTCTCGCTCTTATCCATAATAATAAAATCCTTGACAACCCGCCCAGTGTCTGTGAGCGGTTGGCTAGAGCGCAGGTGCCAAGACCAGAGTAGGCACATTTGCTATTTAACGCAACAGTTTTCGTGACAAAACTATCCATAGAGTTGAAAATGCGATGGAAACACATTGAACTTTAAGTTGTAATGTACTGAATAAAAATCTAAGCGAAAAAGTACTCTGTGTGCATTACCTCATTAGCTGATTTTTATCCGCAACAAGTCCATTTGGTGGAAACATAACACTGGGTTGGAAAAGGCTCATATTTTCTTTATGCGGATTCTAGAATATTCATATGAAAATCTGTCTCCATTTGAATGGAAACCCAGTTACTGGTTTAAAAATACTCTTTTAAAAAAAATCTCTCCCCCTCGCTCCAAAGTGTAACTGATTTGAAAAAATATGGGAATTTCAAATGAGGGGAAGGCAAATAGCCTAATCTTTAATACCCTAAAAAATGAATATTTTCTACGGTCATGTAGATGGAAAATATTGGATAGTAAATATTTATTCTGGCTGGCATAGCACACCGACCTAACATAAACCAATGTTTGTGCAAATGCCTCGTATGCAAGTAAAAGTAATTCAATATCTGTGAACTTACCTTTTTATTGATCGTTTCGTCCCAAAAATATATTTATATGAAAATGTATTGCTTCAGGTCAACCTTTTTTTCTGATTGAGAGCAATGCTACTTTAAATTTACAGGTTAAACAAAATATACTCGTTTTGTTCTAAAAACCCACGAAGCACAGCTGCTAGCATGCGTCTAGAATCTTGCGGATAAAAATATATACTTTACAAAAGGTAATGCAATATTAGGCTACTTCTGAGAACATACATGCGATTCATTGACAGTTATTGACCCATGCAGCAATAACGCCCAAACATTTGAGAAAAAGCCTACCTTCTTGAGCGAGCGCTTCACTCCAATTACTTTGACAGAAGTTGAAAATAGTTATAAGCTATGCAAATGTTGATGAATAAACACGCCACGAGTGGTTGTCGCAGAATAGCCTAGACGTTTTCCCAATTAAACCAAATCGAGTTGCAGGAATTGATTATTCATTGCTGATCAAATTTAGCAAACTCAACGCGACATGCGGCTTGGCGAGGTAATTCCATATTTCTCATCTTAATGCCTCGCCTCTCAAGTCCAACTGAGCTACTGAGTTTAGGGAGCTGTGTCAATCACACAAAGTCCATGGGAGCAAGTACCCACCTAACAAGCATACATGCCTAGCATAGCCTACTGTGCACGTCCCTTCACCATACACACTCCCTCCACCCGGCACGCACGTGCACACGCACGCACTAAACCTCTCCCCTTGAGAACTGAGGTGGTTTTCTGACACTCTGAATTCAGTAAGCCCTACAATAGCTATTTTTTCAATCCTGTGTCAAATTGTTGAAGTTCTAACTTGCCAATTAAACTCATTCCCACAAGGGGCTGAAGGCACATAAGCCCACACCATGTGGTGAATTCAATTCTCAGCTGGAATGGTGAACAAGGCTGATTCATTAATTGCTAATTCAAGGACACTATGAGAGCCAGATTCAAGCAAATCAGTATTGTCCAAAACTCCACCACTGAAATACACCCTTTATTTTCACCCAGCAAACGTTGTTTGATTAATTCATCATATTACCGTTGGTTACAGGATGGGTTAGAGAGGGGGGCTTGGGGGGGTGGGGAAGGCAGATGGACAAGAACCCATGCAACATGTTAATTACACTAAAATAGATTTCACCCATTGAATTGTGTTTCGTATCTATCTATACCATGAATACTATGATCAATCTTACAGTATTTTCCTGAAAAGCACAGGATCTGAATAAATCTCATGATCGCACAAGCACACTGAATTGAAAAATGTATTTAGCCAGCAATCTCAGTTCGAAATGGGATGTAAACAGGGATGGAACCTAAGGATTTTAGGCACTGGCCAGCCGGGCTAGTAGACTCCAATTTTGACTCTCCCGGGTCCAAAATCTGTGCCATGCGATATCTTAAAATACAACATTTCACTTGCTGGTGGGCTCATTGGGCACATTTTCTACTAGCCCGGTCTGAAGGGCTAGCGGACTAGCTTAATTTCCATCCCTGGATGTAAACAAATACAAAACAGATACAGTATGTCCATGTTCTTGCCCCCTCTTAGAGCAGCAAGAAGACCAAATGGAGGCTGATTGTAGCTAGATGCAATTATCATTATGAAATTGATTTAGATTATTAATGAAGATTCAGCAGCACAAAGTCCATAGTAAAGTAGATGGACAGCCCACCCCAAAATAGTATTCTATCGGTGCACACTAGTTAAATCAACGTTGTTTCAACGTTATTTCAATTAAATTACATTGAACCTACATGGAATAGACATTGAATTGACACCCGTTGGGTATTGCTCTGCACAGACTCATTTCGTCCGCAGACGAGTTCAGTGTAAAGAGATTCAACAAAGTAACCACAGGTGGCCATAATGACTATTTCCAGACCACAAGTAGTCACCAAAATGAAAGCTATTCTAAACAGGCAGGTAAAATACCAGTCTATGGATACATTACAAGCCAAGGTAGGCAACCCAATTTGCAGTGTGTCCTTCTGGACATTAGTGTGAAGACAGGATATGGCCCTTGGGATGAAGAGAGTTTGACCAACCTTCCCTAAAAGTGTTAAGAATGGCTCCGGCGGGGATGGCTGCAATTTTACAGGCTCCTAACCAACTGTGCCATTCTGTTCGCAACTTATTTTGTACATAATGTTGCTGCTACCGTCTCTTATGACCGAAAAAAAACTTCTGGACATCAGAACAGCGATTACTCACCTCGAACTGGACAAATATTTTTTTCTTTAATGAGACCGACACGAAGGATATAATGCTTTCTCGGGAATGGGCCCAAATCCCTGTAATTTGTGTGAAGAAAAGATGTAGAAAAAGAGGATGGAGGTCGGGCTGCCTTCTGAGAATTCATAGGCAAGTAAGTAAACCTCCACTGCCATCTTTTATTTTTTAAAATATTTAAATATTTCACCTTTATTTAACCAGGTAGGCCAGTTGAGAACAAGTTCTCATTTACAACTGCGACCTCGCCAAGATAAAAGCAAAGTGACACAAACAACAGAGTTACACATGGAATAAACAAACATACAGTCAATAACACAATAGAAAAGTCTATATACAGTGTGTGCAAATGAAGTAAGATTAGGGTGGTAAGGCAATAAATAGGCCACAGTGGCAAAATAATTACAATTTAGCAATTAAACACTGGAGTGATAGATGAGCAGAAGATTAATGTGCAAGTAAAGATACTGGGGAGCAAAGGAGCACAAAAAAACAATATGGGGATGAGGTAGTTGGGTGGGCTATTTACAGATGGGCTATGTATACAGGTGCAATGATCTGTAAGCTGCTCTGACAGCTGATGCTTACATTTAGTGAGGGAGATATTAGTCTCCAGCTTCAGGGATTTTTGCAATTCGTTCCAGTCATTGGCAGCAGAGAACTGGAGGGAACTGGAGGGTGACCAGTGAAATACACCTGCTGGAGCGTGTGCTACGGGTGGGTGCTGCTATGGTGACCAGTAAGCTGAGATAAGGCAGGGCTTTACCTAGATGACCTGGAGCCAGTGGAGAGTTTACAGTCGAACCAGACACCTAGGTATTTGTAGTTGTCCACATATTCTAAGTCAGAACCATCCAGGGTAGTGATGCTAGACGGGCGAGCAGGTGCGGGCAGTGATCGGTTGAAGAGCATGCATTTAGTTTTACTTGCATTTAAGAGCAGTTGAAGGTCACAGAAGGAGAGTTGTATGGCATTGAAGCTCATCTGGAGGTTTGTTAACACAGTATCCAAAGAAGAGCCAGAAGTAAACAGAATGGTGTCGTCTACGTAGAGGTGGATCAGAGAATCACCAGCAGCAAGAGGGACATCATTGATGTATACAGAGAAAAGACTCGGCCCGAGAATTGAACCCTGTGGCACCCCCATAGAGACTGCCAGAGTTCCAGACAACAGGCCCTCTGATTTGACACACTGAATTCTGTCAGAGAAGTAGTTGGTGAACCAGGTGAGGCAGTCATTTGAGAAACCAAGGATGTTGAGTCTGCCCGATAAGAATGTGGTGATTGACAGAGTTGAAAGCCTTGGCCAGGTCGATGAATACAGCTGCATAGTATTGTCTTTTATCGATGGCGGTTATGATGTCATTTAGGACCTTGAGCGTGGCTGAGGTGCACCCATGACCAGCTAGGAAAACCAGATTGCATAGCGGAGAAGGTATGGTGGGATTCAAAATGGTCTGTGATCTGTTTGTTAACTTGGCATTCAAAGACTTTAGAAGGTAGGATAGGTCTGTAACAGTTTATTATTTGGGAGCATTGCCTTTAAATGGTTGAACTTGGGTCAAACGTTTCAGGTAGCCATCCATAAGTTGGGTGACTTTTGGCCCATTCCTCCTGACAGAGCTGGTGTAACTGAGTCAGGTTTGTAGACCTCCTTGCTCGCACACGCCTTTTCAGTTCTACCCACAAATTGTTTATAGGATTGAGGTCAGAGCTTTGTGATGGCCACTCCAATACCTTGACTTTGTTGTCCTTAAGCCATTTTGCCACAACTTTGGAAGTATGCTTGGGGTCATTGTCTATTTGGAAGACCCATTTGCGACCAAGCTTTAACTTCCTGACCGATGTCTTGAGATGTTGCTTCAATATATTCACATAATTTTCCTACAAAAAGTATTTAGTCAGCCACCAATTGTGCAAGTTCTCCCACTTAAAAAGATGAGAGAGGCCTGTAATTTTCATCATAGGTACACTTCAAATATGACAGACAAAATGAGAAAAAAAATCCAGAAAATCACATTGTAGGATTTTTTATGAATTTATTTGCAAATTATGGTGGAAATTAAGTATTTGGTCAATAACAAAAGTTTATCTCAATACTTTGTTATATACCCTTTGTTGGCAATGACAGAGGTCAAACGTTTTCTGTAAGTCTTCACAAGGTTTTCACACACTTGCTGGTATTTTGGCCCATGCCTCCATGCAGGAGCAGTGATGTTTTGGGGCTATTGCTGGGCAACACAGACTTTCAACTCCCTCCAAAGATTTTCTATGGGGTTGAGATCTGGAGACTGGCTAGGCCACTCCAGGACCTTGAAATTCTTCTTACGAAGCCACTCCTTCGTTGCCTGGGCGGTGTGTTTGGGATCATTGTCATGCTAAAAGACCCAGCCACGTTTCATCTTCAATGCCCTTGCTGATGGAAGGAGGTTTTCACTCAAAATCTCATGATACATGGCCCCATTCATTCTTTCCTTTACATGGATCAGTCATCCTGGTCCCTTTGTAGAAAAACAGCCCAAAAGCATGATGTTTCCACCCCCATGCTTCACAGTAGGTATGGTGTTCTTTGGATGCAACTCAGCATTCATTGTCCTCCAAACACAACGAGTTGAGTTTTTACCAAAAAGTTATATTTTGGTTTCATCTGACCATATGACATTCTCCCAATCTTCTTCTGGATCATCCAAATGCTCTCTAGCAAACTTCAGATGGGCCTGGACATGTACTGGCTTAAGCAGGGGGACACGTCTGGCACTGCAGGATTTGAGTCCCTGGCGGCGTAGTGTGTTACTGATGGTAGGCTTTGTTACTTTGGTCCCAGCTCTCTGCAGGTCATTCACTAGGTCCCCCCGTGTGGTTCTGGGATTTTTGCTCACCGTTCTTGTGATCATTTTGACCCCACGGGGTGAGATCTTGCGTGGAGCCCCAGATCGAGGGAGATTATCAGTGGTCTTGTATGTCTTCCATTTCCTAATAATTGCTCCCAATTGCTCTGTTTCCCAAAACGATCGTTATTAATATTGCACTTGAAAACGCTCATAATGCCGGCATCAGACAACTCATAGAACAGCTAAGTGTGTAGTTAAATTCATTTTTTGCCCTCCCGCATAATTTTATACACAGAACATATTCGCTAAACATAGAATCACATGGTTTATGCAACTCTCTGTGAAGGCTGATAACTTCAGAACAAAGTTAACTACAAATATAGTGAACAAAAATATAAATGCCACATGTAAAGTGTTGGTCCCATGTTTCATGATCTTAAATAAAAGATCCCAGAAATGTTCCATGAACACAACAAGCTTATTTCTCCAAAATTTGTTTGTGAGCATTTCTCCTTCACCAAGATAATCCAGCCACCTGACAGGTGTGGCATATCAAGAAGCTGGTTAAATGTCATGATCATTACGCAGGTGCAGCTTGTGCTGTCGACAGACATTCCTGCTGTTCCAGAGCTGTTGAGAATTTAATGTTTATTTCTCTACCATAAGCCACCTCCAACGTCATTTTAGAGAAATTGGCATTACGTCCAACCAGCCTCACAACCGCAGATCATAAGTAACCACGCCATCCCAGGACATCCTCTCGGTTTCAACTGTACTGGGAAGATGGCGTCGTGTGGCAACGAACTGAACACAATTGCATTTTATCTATGGCAATTTGAATGCACAGAGATAACGTGACGAGATCCTGAGGCCCGTTGTCGTGCCATTCATCCACCGCCATCCCATTATGTTTCAGCATGATAATGCACAGGCAAATGTTGCAAGGATCTGTACACAATTCCTAGAAGCTGAAAATGTCCCAGTTCTTCCATGGCCTGCATACTCACCTACATGTCACCCACTGAGCAGGTTTGGGATGCTCTGGATCGACGTGTACGACAGAGGGTTCCAGTTCCCGCCAATATTCAGCAACTTCGCACAGCCATTGAAGTGGAGAAGGAGATGTGTTGCACTGCATGAGTCAAATGGTGGTCACACCAGATACTGACTGGTTTTCTGATCCACGCCCCTATCTCTTTTTTTAAGGTATCTCTTCTTTAAGTCATGTGAAATCCATAGATTAGTGACTAATTAATAAATATCAGTTGACTGATTTCCTTATATGAACTGTAACTCAGTAAAATCTTAGAAATTGTTGCACTGCCTTTGAAATGGATACAAACAAGCGATGTAGGCTATACAAAATACTTCAATTGAAAACCGAGATGACTGCATAAAAACAGTAGGCTATAGGTCTATTTCAATCAAATACATTTCATGTTCAATGAATTGAGTTCTATTTTGCTACATGTGGGCTACTGCCTGTAATTTGTCTCAATATATTTCATGATGTGTAGCCTAACAGGTGAGCAATAATATTCCAATAGGGTTAGGAGGTAATATCTCTCTAGGAGCTGATCCGTTATCAGTATTGTGAAATAATTCTAAAGTTATAGCTTCAATCAGCAGTTGAAACAATAACAACTCACATCCTCACCCCTTTTACAGTAAAAGGCTGAGTAAAAAGCGGAGGGATGATGCTGGAGAAATTGTACCACTCTTAAATTAATAGAGAGAACTATAGATTCAAGGACTGACAATCCATGATGTAAAAAGTATAGTTTAATCATGTTATGAGGCTATATAGTGTTTTTTTTACATTTACTTTCTTTACAAACATTGGCGTAAAACAAGCTTATATTTTGGGTTCTGATGGGGTACGACAGTTTAAATAAGCTCATGAGGCATTTACACTGAGTGAACAAAACATTAGGAACATCTTCATAATATTGACTTGCACCCTTTTTGCCCTCAGGACAGCCTCGATGCTTGAGGACATGGACTCTACAAGTTGTCTGTCAAAAGCATTCCACAGGGACACTGACCCATGTTGACTCCAATGCTTCTCACAGTTGTGTCTAGTTGGCTGGATGTCTTTTGGGTGGTGGGCCATTTTTTATACACACGAAAAACAGTTGAGTGTGGAAAACCCAGCAGTATTGCAGATCTTGACACACACAAATCGGTGCGCCTGGCACCCACTTCCATACCCAGTTCAAAGGCACTTACATTTTTCTCTTGCTCATTCACCCTCTGAATTGTGCATACACAATCCATGTCTAAATTGTCTCAAGGCTTACAAATAGTTCTTTAACCCCGTCTCCTCCCCTTCATCTACACTGATTGAAGTGGATTTAACAGGTCACATCAATAAAAGATCACCTGGATTCACCAGGTCAAACTACTGTGTGCTATGGAAAGAGCATGTTTTGCACACCCAGTGTATAAGTTATATTCTTTAAGAATCAATGCGTACATATCATTAATTTACAAGTCCAAAAATGGATGTAGCAACTGCAGATTGCCTCTTTATTAAGGAAAGATTTGAATGGAGAAAACTGATCCAAGAGCAGTGCTCTCTTTCTTTTGATCATATCAGTATGGACACATGCTCCAACCAGGCACTTAGCGACCGTTCTCTCTGCGTGGTATGTTACATCTTCGTGTTGTAAGAAACAAGCATCGTTAAAACAGTGTAAGCAGTGTTTATCTCTATCTTAAACATATGTTTTTTTGATGGGGATTTTTAAAATATGCTAATTCGATTTCCGAGGGGGTGCGGACATTGTCTCTAGGGGACAACACTGATCAAATGTTTTCACACTTTTACAGTGTTAGTTTCATCAACTGTTGTACAATATGATACAAAACAGAAGAAAAACTTCATTTTCACTGCCCGGGACCTTTAAGGAGATGGATTGTGTGTAAAACCCTGCATCAGACTAGCTTCTTGTCCAGGGGGTGTACTTGTAAATCAAGCTATGTTACGCTAAAAACAGCCTATGGGCTGTCTAGCTTAGACAAGGCTTACTTACTGAATGCTTGTTGCTCTGTCAATCTAAGAGACCATGGTGCAGATGGAGAGGAAACATCCCCCCACAGACAACAGGCTGCCAATTAAATTCAGGAATGTTTTTATTAATTTAACTGTGTCATGTAGAGCAGGTGGACAAGACACTGTTATAAGTGACGCAGGGAGACGGATGATCACGTTGTCATGAATGGATGTTTTCTGGTTGATGTATTAATTATCAGATATTTTGGATGTTTGTATAATTGGGATGCAGTTGTTGACTTGGCTATTCAATTTATGCAATGTGGTTGAGTTCAGATGGTTAGGTAGAGAGCATAAAGACACATTTCCATTCCATTAAAAAAGGATTAAAAGCTTTCTTTCTAATTAATAAGTACTAGAATTACTATAACTTACAGCACTTTCATTAGAGCTCTTTACACAGGCCAAACTATGGATTATGGCCGAATTACGCGTACTTGAAATGGTGAATTAATGCCAAAATGGTTCACCTTTGTTTTCTTGTCGATCTACACAACCTACTCCACATTTAAGTGAAGGAGAAAAACAGAAACATTTTCTCTTCACACCACAGAGTTAATACTTGGTCGAAGCACCTTTGGCAGACATTGCTGGCAAGAAAAGACTGTAATGATTTTGCTGATAGCTGATTTACTTAGAATGATTGTGAGTTATGTGGTTTCTTACCTAGCTACCTTATTAAAGTTGAATGCACTGACTGCAAGTCGCTCTAGGTAAGAGTGTCTGCTAAATTACCAAAATGTTAATGCAAAATGTCTATCCCGTGTCCATTCCCAGAGGGATCACATACGCATAGATCTACTAAAAATGGATGCACTCTGTGTCCTGAAAGTCCCTTTATAGACAGTATAAAAAATGTATTAAATTGTGATTATTATGGGGTCACTGGTTTACACACAATACCCCATAATGGTCAAAGTGGAATTATGTTTTTAGATTTTTTTTTACAAGTTAATACAAAATGAAAAGCTGAAATATCTTGAGTCAATAAGTATTTGACCTCTTTGTTACGGAAAGCCTAAATAAGTTCAGGAGTAAAAATGTGCTGAACAGGTCACATAATACGTTGCATGAACTAGCATTGCAGTGCTAGAGGCGTCACTACAGACCTGGGTTCGATCCCGCTGTGTCGCAGCCGGCCGTGACTGGGAGACCCATGAGGCGGCGCACAATTGGCTCAGTGTCGTCCGGGATAGGGGAGGGTTTGACCAGCAGGGATGTCCTTGTCCCATTGTGCTCTAGCGACTCATTGTGGCGAGCCGGGCCCATGCACGCTGATTTCGGTCACCAGTTGTATGATGTTTCCTCCGGCACATTGGTGGCACTGGCTTCTGGGGTAAGCAAGCAGTGTGTCAACAAGCAGTGTGGCTTGGAAGGGTCGTGTTTCGGGGTACGCATGGCTCTCGACATTCACCTCTCCCGAATCCGTACAGGAGTTGCAGCGACAGGACAAGACTGTAACTACCAATTGGATATCATGAAAAAGGGGTAAAAAGTACCACATAAAAAATGAATGACTACATAATCTCTGCACTCTGCACATATTTTGTCTGATTTTAACATTGTTATTGAACAGCTATTAATCTGGCTTTTCTGTTTGATCAAATCCATTAATAAACTGACAAAGGCACATTGTCGACAAGCAGACTGCACTTGACTTTTAAAGGCAATTTTCTTTTGTCGTTTTGTTGCTCAGTCGAGCAAATAATTTCAAACACAGATTCAACCACAAACACCAGGGAGGTTTTCCAATGCTTGCAAAGAAGTGCACCAATTGGTAGATGGGGAAAGAATTGAATATCCCTTTTGAATTACACTTTGGATGGTGTATCT
This sequence comes from Oncorhynchus mykiss, assembly GCF_057628025.1. Classification (NCBI taxonomy): domain Eukaryota; kingdom Metazoa; phylum Chordata; class Actinopteri; order Salmoniformes; family Salmonidae; genus Oncorhynchus; species Oncorhynchus mykiss. The sequence continues at coordinate 67,634,002 of NC_143032.1, read as the reverse complement.
ATACACCCTGTCACTACAAAGAAGTAAACTGCTCAGGGATTTCACCATGAGGCCAAATGTGACTTTAAAACAGTTAGAGTTTAACGGCTGTGATAGGAAAAAACGGAGGATGGATCAACAACATTGTAGGTACTCTACATACCTAACAAAAAGAAGGAAGCAGAATAAAAAACATTGCAAAACATGCGTCCTATTTGCAACAAGTCACTAAAGCGCTAAAGTGATACTGTCAAAATGTGGCAAAGCAATTCATTTTTTTTGAATGAATACAAAGTTTTATGTTTGGGGCAAATATAACACATTGCTGAGTACCACTCTTCATATTTTCAAGCATAGTGGTGCCTGCATAATGTTATGGGTATGCTTGGAAAGGTTGTAAAGGATTGGGGACTTTTTCAGAATAAAAAAAAACAGAGCTAAACACAGGCAAATTCCAAGAAAAAAAAACTGGTTCAGTCTGCTTTCCACCAGACACTGGGAGATTAATTCACCTTTCAGCAGGACAATAACACAAGGCCAAATCTACACGAGAGTTGAATAACAAGAAGACAGTGAATGTTCCTGAGTGGCCGAGTTACAGTTTTGACTTCAATCTGCTACAAAGTCTATGACAAGACCTGAAAATGGTTATCTAGCAATGATCAACAACCAATTGGACAGAGCTCGAAGAATCTTGAAAATGATAATGGACAAATGTTGCACAATCCAGGTGTGCAAAGCTCTTAGAGACTCACCCAGAAAGACTCACAGCTGTAATCACTGCCAAAGGTGTTGGTGTATTGATTCAGGGGGGTTACTTATCTAATCAAAATATATTAGTGTATCTTTATTTTTTTTACAAATGTTAGAATTGTTCTTCCACTTTGACATTACATATTATTTTGTGTAGATCATTGACAAAAAAATGACAATTCAATATTTTTTAGTCCCACATTGTAACACAACAAAATGTGGATACTTTCTGAAGGTACTGTATCTGCTAAGTAACATATGCTATTATAAGTGACCCACGTTTCTAATATTGATTGAGGTACTACAGATACGGCATAATGTAGTACTGTATTTTAAATCCCAAAACATTTCTGACGCAAAAGTCTACGCTCTCTTCCAATTCTGTAACACTCTCACACAACATATTGATGTTAATGACTATTTTAATGGAAGAGTGACCAACTGCATAAAGAAGGAAGAACGGCACACAACCACAACAGTGGATTCATGTGGAGTAGTAGCCCGTTGTATAAAACATCTTATGGATTTCACGGGTCTCTCGCTGCCGATTTGGTTCTGGGCACCGAGATTAGGGTTTCACTTAAGATGTTTTATGCATCTGGACTTCTCCACCCTAAGACACCATCTGTTTAGTAGTCTGTAGCAGGGTTCTAGTGTGAGACAGACGATGCTGTCAATATGGGAGATGTATTGATGCTATATTGCTATAGGCTGCTCGGACAGCCCAGGGTTCTCACAGACTATTTGATTGATCTGGCATTGTGTCACCTCTGTCTTATGGATAGAAAGCCTGAGTCAAGCTAGGGCCCTTAAAATGGTCTCAGACTCAACAGGACACTGTGCAACTGTCCAGAGAGCATAATCAGGTGAGCTCTCAGGACAGTTATGAAACATTTCCAACCTTTTTCTGAATGAATCACACTAACACTGTGTGGTGTCTTGTGCGAAGGTGTGTCTACCATAGCTAGACATCTGCTTTGTGTAACTAATCAGGTCACCGACCTGGGCATGAAGACATGACATCTACATAACATCACCTCACACTCACAAAGCAACTTCCAACCAATCGCTCTACCAAAACCATGGTCTTGGACTGGTTGAGCAAAAGAAAGTCTCAGGCAGGGTGAAGACACTGCGCAATGCTCGCTCTGGTGCTCGGGCAAACAACTAGTAATACTACATCTTAGCTCACACATGCACACATACAGTGAGGTCCGAAATGATTGAAACCCTTGATAAAGATTATAAAAAATGACTGTATAAAATAAATTATTCAAATACAGCTTAAAAAAATGGGGAAGTTATATTATTTAATACTGATACCTCACCTTGCAAGGATAACGGCACTGAGCCCTTTTCTAAAATGTTTTATAAGTTAGAGAAAACGTTGGGAAGGATCTTAGACCATTCCTCCATATAGAATCCGTTCAGATCCTTGATATCCTTCACATGCACTTATTTATGGACTGTCCTCTTCAATTCAAACCACAGGTTTTCAATGGGTTTCAAGTCCGAAGACTGAGATGGCCATTGCAAAATGTTTATTTTGGGGCCAATTAACCATACCTTTGTGGATTTTGATGTGTGCTTGGAGTTATCCACTTGCGGCCAAGTTTCAACCTCCTGGCAGAGGCAAAGAGGTGTTTTGCTAAAATGTCCTGCGACTAGGTAAAGTTCATGATGACATTAACCTTAACAAGGGCCCCCGGGCCAATGGATGCAAAATAGCCTCATAAAATCGAAGATCCACCACCATATTTTACAGTATATATGGGGTTATTTTCTGCTCATGCATTCTCATTTCGAAGCCAAACCCACCACTGGTGTGCGTGCCCATCTGACCAAAGCACCAGTTCCAATCCAAGTGTCAATGCAGTTTAGCAAACTCCAGGCATGTGTTGGATGACATGAAAATAGAGCTCTTTGAAGCTCTGTCGCTATCGTTGGACCAGCCAGAACAGAACCCCAATAGGATTAAGATTTGAAACTCTCTCTGACCTGGGGTAAAATAATATATTTCCCAGTACTTAAGTTTACTTTAGTTATTGCCTTAAAGGGACAGTGTTTAATTTGGGAGTGTTTGGGAGTGTTTCAGTGAACTTTATTTTGGGACATGAAGAGTTTCCAAGCCACCTGTTAAGCCTTTTGAGTTAATAAATCCCCATTTGAGAACTGAATTGCCTTGCCTGACTCTTGGTTTTCCACTACCGCACGTGACACACTCTTCCATCTACGGAGTTGTTACAATTTGTTAAACAAAATCTCTTTCTCTCAGCAATTGTATTAGTATAAAATAGTATAACTTCCCAGTTGTTTAGAGTATACAATACAGCTACATTTTATAGTCATTTTTGCATATCTTTAACAAGGGTGTCAATCATTTCAGACCCCACTGTATGTACACACAGACACACACGTGTGCAAGTAAGCATTTCATTGTACTGTGTACCATGTGTATCCTGTGCATATGACAAATATATTTGACTTCTATAGGGTACATCTGTTCCACTTGAGAGCAGCGGGTGTGTTTGACAGTCTTAGCCAACAATCAACCTACCATCATGGCTTAGAAATCCATTGGCTATGCTCCTTTTATCTGTACACTCTTAGAAAAAAAAATTGCAATCTAGAACCTAAAATGGTTATTTGGCTGTCCCCATGGGATAACCTTTTGAAAAACCCTTTAGGTTCCAGGTAGAATAACCATTTTGGGTTCCATGTAAAAACCCTTTCCACAGAGGGTTGTACATGGGACCCAAAAAGAGTTCTACCTGGAACCAGAAGGGGTTCTCCCTGGCACCAAAAGGGGTTATCCTATGGGGACAGCTGAATAACCCTTTTGGAACCTTTTCTTCTAAGAATGGTAGCCATAGCAAACAGACTATCTGTATAGATGTGCTTCAATGATTTCAATGCATATTCAATGCATCAATATGCTGTGCAACCATCTCAGTGCTTTGCCTTGCATTCCAGAATGTGCATCACATTCCAAGAGTTTAACGCTCCATTAAACAATGCTCCATCGAAGGGGCGTTTGACCTTCGATCAAATGTGTTATCTATTAGACTGCATTATCTGTATTTCATTTATATTTTAGTGCTGTAGTCTAACCTTACATGCAGGCCTGACATTAGGATAGCTATGAGGCTCATGAGCGAGAAAAAAACGATGATACTTTGGGACCAAATTAATGGTAAATTGATGAGAAATATATGATGAAAGGTTTTCCAAGGGAAATGGCCTGGTACTGACATTTTCAGGGTTTTCAAGAATTGCTGAATTAAGGATATTCTCTGTGTTGGCTGGTTGGGAAATGCTTCTAATATACAAAATAACAGGTGGGAACCTACTGTAGATTTGGCACCTATGTAAGCAATTGTTTATGTTTTTGTGACGGTTTATGGAATTTGAACAGCATGGCCAGTCTTTGGCAGCAGAGTCAACCCACTGGGCACACACTGGTTGAATCAAGGTTATTTCAATGAAATGATGTTGAATCAACGTGGAATAGACATTGTATTGAAGTCTGTGCCCAGTGGAAAATGCCTCGTGTTATCGTGCTCTTGAACTTTAAATAGATTTTCCTCGATTGTCCGCTTAAAAATGACTGATCCCGGTCACTGTCATTACATCCTGCAGGGCTTTGACTTGCTAACTGTACAAAAAAATGGCGAGACACTCAGTCAATGACATTGAACAAAGGGCAAGTCTTCAGTTCCTATTGATTTTTGCCACAAAGTGCTTCTTGGCAACATATGCTTTTTGGACAATTATTTCCCATTGAAGACATGATTGAAGAAAAATAGTTTTTTGACCTCCCTGGACTGAACAATGAAAAGGGGCTGGACAAAAAGAAAAAAAGGGTATCCATCCATCCTGGCTCTTGAAACAGAGACAGAGAACGTGTGTTTTTCATAGCGTAAAACATCAGGTTTTACATTAACAACTGTAACTATTTTTGCCCAAGGCACATGTAAACACAATGTTGAATGAATAGCACTTAAATAGAATAAAATATGGGATGTGTGGGATGTAACATACAGATGTAGGATCTTAATTTAACCTATATTGTCACAGAAACAGGATTTGAACTTTTATTCCATGATGTTGCTTGATTGGTGGATCAAATTTGCTGATCAAAATGAGGCTACATGAAAAGCGGAATACTGTTAATATAACCATGTTTCAGTGCAGGTTTTCAGTGAAATTATGTAAATCATGAAGCTCATACGCATATCCTATGGCACAGGAAAATTCTAAGCAACAAAAGAAGAGTGATCAAATTAAGATCCTTAACCTGTATGCATCAACTGACTTACTAGGAAAAGTGGGCATCCATTAGAAGGTTTTAAGGTACCAGGACTCCTGTGCATAGCCTGTGTATCCTTATCCTGTACATAGCAATAATAAAAACTTGGAACCAGCTTAAGTGCCGCTTTAGATACATAGATACTCTTTTGAGTGTCCATTTCCTCAATACAAACCTTTTTGTAGGGTAAACAACTGGACCTTGTAAAATAGAAATCAAAACTGTATGTTCGTCAGAGATACAGTAGATGGGAGGGGTTGAGGGTAGCTGAAGGATGGGGCTAAAAACAAACAAAAGATAACTCATGTAAAATATACTGTGTCCGTAACATGTACAGTATATAGTATGTATAAACTAGAAGTAGAAGCCTAAGTGTTATTGTCTATTAGTTTACTCCAATTAGGGGAGGAGTGGTAGGTAGGGTTAGGGGTAAATTATACAAAAATACAGGACAAGTCAAAGGTTTGGACACCTACTCATTCAAGGGGTTTTCTTAATTTTTACTCTTTTCTACATTGTAGAATAATAGTGGACATCAAAACTATGAAATAACACATTTGGAGTCATGTCGTAACCAAAAAAGGGTGGCTACTCTTCAAAGTAGCCACCCTTTGCCTTGATGACAGCTTTGCACACTCTTGGCATTCTATCAACCTGCTTCACCTGGAAGGCTTTTCCAACAGTCTTGAAGGAGTTCCCACATATGCACTTGTTGGCTGCTATTCCTTCACTCTGCAGGTCCAACTCATCCAAAACCATGCACTCCATCACTCTCCTTCTTGGTCAAATAGCCCTTACACAGCCTGGAGGTGTGTTTTGGGTCATTGTCCTGTTGAAAAACAAATGATAGTCCCACTAAGCGCAAACCAGATAGTTTTTATTGTGCTATGACACTGTGCGCATGAGCCACATTTGTAGTTCCCATGTGGGATAGGTGTTAAGAGATTTGACATGTCCTCTGAGCCCACTCAAACACTCTTAACACCTATCCCAAATGGGAACTACAAATGTGGCTCATGCACACAGTGTAATAGCACCATAAAAACATATTTCTTCAGACACCCACATACAGGTCAAAAGATCCCTATTAGGAGTATCATCTCATGCAACACCAAGGGAGTAATCTATCTCATCACCTGTTCATGTGGAAAAGCCTATGTAGGACAAACAAAAAGACAATTAAAACAGATGAAGATGAACACGGCAACTCAATTAGGTGTAAGAACATTGACTATCCAGTAGCAGCTCACTTTGTTGAAGCTAACCATCCCATCTCCTCCCTCAAATACACAGGCAATGAGCATGTTGCTCTACCAAGGAGAGGAGGTAACATTGAGATCCTACTACTACAGAGGGAGGCCTACTGGATATCTAAAAACATTGACCCCTAGTGGTCTGAATATTGACTTTGATCTCAGGCCCTTCTTATGAACACATTTTCCTTTATGAACAAGTCTTATAAATTGAGCAAATATTTTTTGTCTTTTTACAGCTTATTAGCGTACACCTAATATGTTCCCTCTGTTGATGATGTTCGTTATATATTAAGGTTGAACCAATATTACATGTAACAAAAATGAAATATGAAATTATGTGAAATTGAATGAAACAATAATGTATGTTGACGCTAATAGGATGTACTATATTCCATTATGTTTCTATATGATAACAATAGCATAATATATTTAATATGCCATATACTATTTTTTAACAGTTTCACTAATTCATTTGAATTAACTTAGTCATTATGACACACCCCTCTGTCATTGGTTACACTAATTGCACTGTGTGTCTACATAACCTGGTTCAAGTATTCAAGACATTACCCTGAGGAAGGCACAGTGATGCCGAAATGTTGGCAAATACCTGTTAAATTGCTGGGAGTTTAAACATGGAGTGTGCGACTTTCTTCATTTTGATAGTTTATAGTTTATTCGCCGTTAGTCAGCACCTCCACACAAGCTAATATTCTAGGTGTGCGCCAGCTCATGGTTTTTTATCTACTTTAAATAATCTAAAATATATTTTGATTTGTTTAAAAACAAATTGGTTTCTACATCATTCCATATGTATACGTATTATACGTATTATTCCATAGTTTTGATGTCTTCACTATTATTCTACAGTGTAGAAAAGAGTAAAAATAAAGAAAAACCCTTGAATGAGTAGGTGTGTCCAAACTTTTGATTGGTACTGTATATATGCAAAAAAATATATGGGGGATTGGAAATGATGCAGACAATTACATTGATAGAATCCACAATCTATTTGCAATATTAAGGCTGTTCCACCCCCCTCAAATGATTATTATTATTTTTAAAACAACTGGACCTTGTCTCTTCAGATAGGGTCATTCTATTTATATGGTGCCTTTGCCTTGCTTTTATGAAATTGATTTCTGGAGAAGCCCAAAAAAGCACTGCGTCATTTGCGCTACACTCTGGCGGGCATACGTGCTGATCTGCCCTGAGTTCCCTCCAGATGTGAAAGTGTCTATTTATTTGAATGTATTCTATGCTTTTCTCATCTTCACATTTGAATGGCAGTTCAGCCCAGGGAATAAAATCATCATATTTTGCATATCATCATGCCTTGCCCCCTGCTCCTGGGCTCTTAGGACCCGATTCAGAATTACTGTCGGAAATCTATTTATTTTTTTACACGTTTTGCTTTAAGCACTTCTCAGTAGTTGGTATTCAGACTCAACATATTTTCAGGTGGGTAACGGGCTTTGCAGATGTTGTTCCCTTGCACATGCTAAATACATTTAATTCAGCCACTGAAGCCCTCTCCCTTGCTGGCCAACAAATGTTCTCATGGAGTTTTTATTCAATAGTGTTTTCAGTACATTTATCTAAAGCCATCCCTTTAAATAGGGTGTACCTTTAATTAGGATTTCCGGGAACACACTCAGCGTCATAACCATGTCATAATATGTCATAACAGCTGACATAACTTGTCTTAACCTGTCATAATATGGTCATATCACTGTCATGACCCATATATTTACATCTGTTGTAACATATATCGTCTTATTTTATGGTTGTTTATGACACCACACAAGAGTGTCAAAACCCACATTAATACAAATGTGTTTTTTCCCTGCCAAGAAGTTTCCTTTCATTTGAAAGTTGATTTATTTTGCCCTTTGCTGTGTTATAATAAATGTTTTGCAGTCATGTTTTTTTTCTTCATCTTATTTTAAACAACTTGCAGGAAATGTACTTTATGACACTGTCATGGAGCATTATGACCCTTCTGTGTCACTTTACTTGGACTAATAAAATACACTTTATGACACTGTCATGGAGCATTATGACCCTTCTGTGTCACTTTACTTGGACTAATAAAATACACTTTATGACACTGTCAAGAAGCATTATGACCCTTCTGTGTCACTTTACTTGGACTAATAAAATTCACTTTATGACACTGTCAAGAAGCATTATGACCCTTCTGTGTCACTTTACTTGGACTAATAAAATTCACTTTATGACACTGTCAAGAACCATTATGACTATCATAATCACACAGTGCATTCAGAAAGTATTTAGGCCCCTAGACTTTTTCCACATTGTTACTTTACAGTCTTATTCTAAAATGTATTAAATTGTTTTTTCTCCCTCATCAATCTACACACAACACCCCATAATGACAAATCAAAAAGAGGTTTTAAGAAATTTTACATAAGTATTCAGACCCTTTGCTATTAGACTCGAAATTGAACTCAGGTGCATCCTGTTTCCATTGATCATCCTTGAGATGTTACTACAACTTGATTGGAGTCCACCTGTGGTAAATTAAATTGATTGGACATGATTTGAAAAGGCACAAGCTTGTCTATCAGTTGACAGTGGAAGTCAGAGCAAAACCAAGCCAAGAGGTCAAAGATATTGTCCATAGAGCTCCCAGACAGGATTGTGTCGAGGCACAGATCTAAGGAAGAGTTGCAGAGCATATCTGCAGCATTGAAGGTCCCTAAGAACACAGTGGCCTCCATCATTCTTAAATGGAAGAAGTTTGGAACCACCAAGACTTTTCCTATCGCTGGCCACCCGGCGAAACTAACCGACCTGATGGTCACTCTGACAGAGCTCCAGAGTTCATCTTTGGGGATGGGAGAATCTTCCAGAAGGACAACCATCTCTGAAGCACTCCACCAATCAGGCCTTTATGGTAGAGTGGCCAGACAGAAGCCATTCCGCAGTAAATGACAGCCCACTTGGAGTTTGCCAAAAGGCACCTAAAGGACTCTCAACCCATGAGAAACAAGATTCCCTGGTCTGATGAAACCAAGATTTAACTCCTTGGCCTGAATGCCAAGCGTCACGTCCGGAGGAAACCTGGGACCATCCCTATGGTGAAGCATGGTGATGGCAGCATCATGCTGTGGGGATGTCTTTCAGCGGGAGGGACTGGGAGACTAGTCAGGTGTTTTGCGGGTACTATTTAATGAAGCTGCCAGTTGAGGACTTGTCCTCATCTGTTTCTCAAACTATACACTCTAATGTACTTGTCCTCTTGCTCAGTTGTGCACCGGGGCCTTCCACTCCTCTTTCTATTCTGGTTAGAGACAATTTGCTCTGTTCTGTGAAGGGAGTAGTACACAGCGTTGTACAAGATCTTCAGTTTCTTTGCAATTTCTCACATGGAATATCCTTAATTTCTCTAAGCAAGAATAGACTGACAAGTTTCAGAAGAAAGTTCTTTGTTTCTGGCCATTTTGTGTAGTCGAACCCACAAATGCTGATGCTCCAGATACGCAACATAATTGCAAAAGGGTTTTCTAATGACCAATTAGCCTTTTAAAATGATAAACTTGGATTGGCTAACCCAACGTGCCATTGGAACACAGGAGTGATGACTGCTGATAATTGGCCACTGAAAGCCTATGTAGATATTCCATTACAAATCAGCCGTTTCCATCTACAATAGTCATTTACAACATTAACAATGTCTACACTGTATTTCTGATCAATTTGATGTTATTTTAATGGACAAAAAAATAGCTTTTCTTTTAAAAACAAGGCCATTTCTAAGTGTCCCCAAACTTTTGAACGGTAGTGTATGTGGGTATAACTGACGGTGGCTACCGATAGTGGCTAATATTTAACATGATACAAATTGCAGTGAAAAGTCTAGGCATAGGCAAGTCTAGGCAATTAAAACATTCTAGAAATCATAAATCAGCTCGGTAGGTTTGGGGCTATAATGTCATCTACAAGTGGATACAGAAGCCTATAGCTTGGGTCTCCATATTTCATATTTGCAAGTTATAAGGCCAGCGTTTCATTTACTGTGGAAAAGGTGATATGTTGATAAGCTTCAGTTTGCTGCCATGTTACTGGTTTCACATGTGTCTTCAGCGATTATAAGGTAAAATGCACTATATATACACAGAAAGTATGTGGACACCCCTTCAAATTAGTGGATTCAGCTATTTCAGCCACACCTTTGGCTGACAGGTGTATAAAATTGAGCACACATCCATGCAATCTCCATAGACAAACATTGGCAGTAGAATGGCCTTCCTGAAGAGCTCAGTGACTTTCAACGTGGCACTGTCAAAGTACATTTGTCACATTTCTGCCCTGCTGAGCTTCCCCGGTCAACTGTAAGTGCTGTTATTGTGAAGTGGAAATGTCTAAAAGAGCAACAACGTCTCAGCCGCAAAGTGGTAGGCCACACAAGCTCACAGAACGGGACCGCCGAGTGCTGAAGCACATAGCGCGTAAAAATCGTCTGTCCTCATTTACAACATTCACCACTGAGTTCCAAACTGCCTCTGGAAGCAAAGTCAGCACAGGAAGTGTTCATAGGGAGCTTCCTGAAATGGGTTTCCATGGCCGAGCAGCTGTACACAAGCCTAAGATCACTATGCGCAATGTCAAGTGTCGGCTGAAGTGGTGGAAAGCTTGCCGCCATTGGACTCTGGAGCAGTGGAATCGCGTTCTCTGGAGTGATGGATCATGCTTCCCCATCTGGCAGTCTGACGGACAAATCTATGTTTGGCGGATAACATGAGAACGCTACCTGCCCAAATGCATAGTGCCAACTGTAAAGTTTGATGGAGGTGGAATAATGGTCTGGGGCTGTTTTTCATGATTCGGGCTAGGCCCTTTAGTTCCAGTGAAGGGAAATCTTAACGCTGCAGCATACAATGACATTCTAGACGATTCTGTGCTTGCAACTTTTAGACAACTGTTTGAGGAAGGCCCTGTCCTGTTTCAGCATGACAATGTCCCCGTGCACTAGACTGGCCTGCACAGAGCCCTGATCTCCTCAACCCCATCGAAACATCTTGCAGCTGTATTGGAACGCCGACTGCGAGCCAGGCCTAATCACCCAACATCAGTGCCCGACCTCACTAATGCTCTTGTGGCTGAATGGAAGCAAGTCCCTGCAGCAATGTTCCAACATCTAATGGAGGCTGTTATAGCAGCAAAAGGGGGGACCAGCTCCATATTAATGCCCACGATTTTGGAATGAGATGTTCGACGAGCAGGTGTCCACATAATTTTGGTCATGTGGTGTGTATATAAAACAATTGTAATTTATATTTACGATCCCCTTATCCAAACGGAATACTCATTTATCTAGCTCGTATCAATTTGTAAAATTGCAGTGCATGAAGAATGGTGTTATTTCTATCAGAGAAAAAGAAAGTAGATGTTGTTTCACTTGGAACTGACAGGTTGCGCAACCTTATTCATCATTCATCGCGCGTAAAGGTGGTGCAATTATGAGGGAATTAAGTCAAGTTCAAAATATGGTGTATCTGTAGACACACCGCAACACCTTCATTTCTTTGATCTCCCAAAACGAATAGCGTTTGAATAGCATGCTATTCTCATGCTTAAGTTCAACGTCAGAACACACGTAGAGGAAGCTGCATAAGAAAAGGGAATAACATTCCATTTGGAATTGGCCCCTTATTGCACAAGTATATGTGCAGACAGACAGACACCTATTGAACATCATATTGCTGTGCTGCCCTCATGTGGACGTGAAGAGTTAACTGAACCATGGGTTGTGTGGTTGTTATACTAGTTCAAAACTAATATACTATTTACTGTCATACAAGTCAGAAAGTATTCAGACTTTTTCCACATTTTGTTACGTTACAGCCTTATTCTAAAATTGATTAAATATATTTTTTTCCTCATCAATCTATACACAATACCCAATAATGACAAAGTGAAAACAGGTTATAGAAATTTTAGCAAATAAAAATAAAAAACAGAAATACCTTGTTCACATAAGTATTCAGATCCTTTGCGGTGAGACTCGAAATTGAGCTCAGGTGCATCCTGTTTCCATTGATCATCCTTGATTGGGAGGTGACCAAGAACCCGAGGGTCACTCTGGCAGTGCTCTGAAGTCCCTCTGTGGAGATGGGAGAATCTTCCAGAAGTACAACCATCTCTGCAGCACTCCACCAATCAGGCCTTTATGGCCAGGATGATGCCACTCCTCAGTAAAAGGCACATGACAGCCCGCTTGGAGTTTGCTAAAAGACACCTAAAGGACTCTCAGACCATGAGAAACAAGATTGACCAAGAACCCGAGGGTCACTCTGGCAGTGCTCTGAAGTCCCTCTGTGGAGGGTCTGATAAAACCAAGATTTAACTCCTTGGCCTGAATGCCAAGCATCACGTCTGGAGTTAACCTGGCACCATCCCCACGGTAAAACATGGTGGTGGCAGCATCATGCTGTGGGGATATTTTTCAGCGGCAGGGAACGGAGCAAGGTACAGAGAGATCCTTGAAGAAAACCTGCTCCAGAGCGCTCAGGACCTCATACTGAGGTGAAAGTTCACCTTCCAACAGGACAACGACCCTAAGCACACAGCAAGACAACGCAGGAGTGGCTTCGGGAGTCTCTGAATGTCCTTGAGTGGCCCAGCCAGAGTCCGGACTTGAGCCCGATCTAACATCTCTGGAGAGACTTGAAAATAGCTGTCCAGCGACGCTCCCCATCCAACCTGAAAGAGCTTGAGAGGATCTGCAGAGAAGAATGGGAGAAACTCCCCAAATAAAGGTGTGCCAAGCTTGTAACCCAAGAAGACTGGAGGCAGTAATCACTACCAAAGGTGCTTCAACAAAGTGCAGAATGAAGGGTCTCAATACTTATGTAAATGTGATATTACATTTTTGTATTTCTTAAGTGGTTTTTGCTTGTCATTATGGGGTATTGTGTGTAGATTTATGAGGGGAAAAAACTATTTAATCGTTTTTAGAATAAGGCTGTAACGTAACAAAATGTGGAAAAAGTCAACAGTTCTGAATACTTTCTGAATGCACTGTATATAGCAAAAATGTTGATCATAACACTAATTATTATTTTTTTTTTTTTTATTATCTCGCAACATAAAACAATATTGTGGGTTGTACCACATACATTATGTATTCACATAGTACACCATACAGCTACAAAGAGAGACTGAACAAAAACAAAGAAACAAATCTTTTTTTCCTTTTTTTTTTTTTTACATACTGCATACTTGACATGAAAAAATAGAACCATGAACAATCTTTAAACTCAAAAAGGAATGTAGCTGCCAGATGTGATGTTGTGTTTATTTGGGACAGGATATAAGCCTGAGCCCAGATTGAGTCCAGCTTGAGTCCACCCTAAACCCAGCTTGATTCCAGCTTGGAAGAGTGGGCAGATGGGGTGATCAATGAAGATCAGTACTGAGAGCAGAGTATACATCCTGATAATATTTGTGTGTGTGTGTGTGGGGGGGGGGGGGGGGGGGGGGGGGGGGGGAATGTGAGAGAGAGAGAGAGAGAGAGAGAGAGAGAGAGAGAGAGGAGAGAAAGACAAAGTATGAGATAAAAATGGAAAATATGTGAAGTGTGTATAGGTAAGGAGTTAGCGAGTGTATAAGTATGTAAGTAAATACGTCTATGAGGGAGAAACATGCAGGTTGGGGTTTATTGTCATAAGTCTTGCCCTGGATGCAGAATTGAGCTGTTTCCGCTAGATGGGCCAGCTGCAAAGTCAAAATTTGCTATATCGTTGTAATGTTTGAAAACAAACATTTGCTTTTTGGTCTTCAATTTAGGTAAGGGTTATTTATGCATTAGGGTTAGCAGTGTGGTTAAGGTTAGGGATAAGGTCAGGTTTAAAATCAGATTTTATGACTTTGTGGCTGTGCCAGCTAATGAACACCCTGCAGAGCTGCCTCCAGTACATGAGTAATCTCAATAAATGCCAACCTGTGAGAAACATAGGGAGGAAGTATGCTCATTGTTCCAATGTCTTAACATTCTCCCATCACCATAAAAATGTACAACATACCCAAAAGAGTAATGTATAATAGCTTCCAGCACATACACTGCACCAAGTTTTTAATTAAGATAACAGTCTGTTCACTTCAATATAATATGATTCTCCAATCCCCATACCAGTTACAGCGAGAATAGAGTCCCTTTTCAAGTAGCTTATGTGGACATAGGATTAACAAAAGTTGTGTATGAACTGTGTGAGTAGTTCAATTCAACAGTTTTCTCATTTTTTATTACCTTGAACATGAATGGGAAATTCCCATTAAATCAGCACCGGAGTAGTTCCATCATTGAAACTGCAATATTCAAAGAAATAGTTTAGCTCAGAAAAATATCAGTGATATAAATCATGCCCCCCCCCCCCCCCCCCCCATTTTATTCCACAGTGAAGTTAGGGAGTAGCACCATAGCATTAGCCTCCCAAAAAATGTTGTACAAATGAAATATTAATATGCAGTATATATGATCAGCACCCATTATTACATAGATCATAAATATGACTGAATCATTATAACTGTGTGTCGATCATGCCATGACGTTATTAAAGGGGGAGTTTGTTCTAACGGTGGGAATATAATAGCCATATTCCCCAGGTCCCTAAATTAGTCAAAGTCCTGTTGGTCATGTCTGTGACAATCTACAACAACCAACAAAAGATATTACAAACTAAACTACCAGTTATTATCTGGTGTCTTCCATTAATACACTGTACCTTCAGTCTGGTACTACAAGTGTTAAGTTGTCATGGTTCTCCATTACTGTTACATCTTTTACTACTGTTAAAATCACTATCATTGATAATACCACATTAAAAACAAGTTACGGTGGTGACAACCTCTCACCTCAGTCTAACACAATGGACAAGACAGATTGCTGGGGCTACACCTCACCTCTGTCACTAGAGTTCTCTCATACAAGCACTTCTGACAACTTTGATTCGGCAACTGTTTGATTCTTGTGTTAAAAAACAAGAAATACTTTGTTTCTCATTGGTTCTCAGTGTGGAATGGCTAGATATCATACTCTGGCTTATAAATGGCCTGATTACTGATTACGTCAATCTTTTCTCATGAAGGAAGGGTGGCTGGTTGGTTGCTGTCAGAGGTATCGTGTAGTACAGTACTTATGAAATCAGGACAGCAGTATTGAGTATACATCTACAGACATAACAACACATTGGAAAGTTGTTTTCTGTTACTAAAGGCTGTCTGGCAAACTGACTGGACTAAAAAGCCTGGAATCATTTATGATTTAGTCATTATCCCTCAACAGTTAAATAATCTTACCTAAATATTTTAAATATGTACATTTTTTTGATCTCTCTTGAGAGAGAAAAAAAAGAAAAAAAAGTTTAAAAAAGTAAGCTTCAAGTTGTCAATAATCTGTTCTCTTTTTCTCTCAATGAAATCAAGATTAAAAGTGCTTTTATAAAATATTTTCTTCTGTATGTACAATTTCTATTAGCTATAACAAAACAAAAAAACAATAACAACAATCATCATCATCATTATCATGTAATAAATAATAAAAAAGTGGATTAAAATGAGTTTGTAGAGCACATGGGGAATCTGGACTAATATTCATCATGTTCCTCTGACCTGGTGCCTGTGTGTGTGTTTGTAGTGTCTCGGCAACGTTGAGGTAGAGAGAGCTCTATCTCGACCACTTCATAAGCCCCAAGCAGGCTCTGACACGCAAGCAATGCAGAGGCAGCCATGATTGGTGAATAAGGATTTACTGGCTCTGTCGTGACAGTGTGTGCATAGAGACAAACCTTGCTCTGCTTCAAAACGAATAACAGCACCAGGCAAAAGCAGGACTCACTGACTGAGCCCTTTGTGTGTCAACATGTGTAGGGAAAGCACCAGTGTGTTTAGGAGTGCATTTCTGTCCACACACTATTCCCATCAATGTCTCCGGCTTCAGGATAAAGGGCTTGCGTGGCCCGTGCTGCCTGTGGTCATTGGAAGGACCAGACTTTGGCGGCCATGCTTCGGTCGTTTAAAGCAGTAAGGCTGTATGACAGGAGCTGTGCTGGCTGGATGACAGGAGCTTTGTGTAAGTGAGAGTTGGTGTCTGTGTGTATCAGTGCACCATTTTACAGGGGTCACTGCTGCCCTCTTGTGCTTCAAATAGAAAGCGCTCACTAATCCCCACAGGAGCCATAGAACTGGAGGGATAGATCTCTCAACCAACACCTGAAGGAAGATGAGGACTTCTACTGCCGGTTGTTCTCACTCTACATCTATGCTATAAGAGCAGCCTTATATTCAGCATCTAGTGCCTGTTGTTCTCACTCTACATCTATGCTATAAGAGCAGCCTTATATTCAGCATCTAGTGCCTGTTGTTCTCACTCTCCATCTATGCTATAAGAGCAGCCTTATATTCAGCATCTAGTGCCTGTTGTTCTCACTCTACATCTATGCTATAAGAGCAGCCTTATATTCAGCATCTAGTGCCTGTTGTTCTCACTCTACATCTATGCTATAAGAGCAGCCTTATATTCAGCATCTAGTGCCTGTTGTTCTCACTCTACATCTATGCTATAAGAGCAGGCTTATATTCAGCATCTAGTGCCTGTTGTTCTCACTCTACATCTATGCTATAAGAGCAGCCTTATATTCAGCATCTAGTGCCTGTTGTTCTCACTCTACATCTATGCTATAAGAGCAGGCTTATATTCAGCATCTAGTGCCTGTTGTTCTCACTCTACATCTATGCTATAAGAGCAGCCTTATATTCAGCATCTAGTGCCTGTTGTTCTCACTCTACATCTATGCTATAAGAGCAGCCTTATATTCAGCATCTAGTGCCTGTTGTTCTCACTCTACATCTATGCTATAAGAGCAGCCTTATATTCAGCATCTAGTGCCTGTTGTTCTCACTCTACATCTATGCTATAAGAGCAGCCTTATATTCAGCATCTAGTGCCGTGAAGAAGAGATGAATGGAGAGACTGATATGATCCCTGTAAAAGGGATAAAGATCAATGAAGCAACACAGCAGTAGAGTGAGGCGGATCGGTGGGGTGAGAGTAAAAATGGAGAGAGAAGAACCCTTCTCTTCACAGCAAGGCAGACATGACAGGAGTTGGTTTAAAAAAGGCTATGTGGGATGGTTCAGAGAAGTTTCTGTGGGTTTCTCTTCCCTCTTTTGGTCAAGACTAATGATTGAAATGTAAAACGTGTATGTCATGCTTGTTGGAAAGACAGTCTTGAAGAGCCTTGCAGTGCTGAGAACGGCCTTTCTGCAAGTACAGTTACAAACATTTCAAAAGCCAAAGGGAAAAAAGCAAGACAGACCCCTCGGTAAAAAAAAACACAACATGAACAAAATAATAATTAATAACAACATGAAAAAACAACCACATCAATAAACAAACAAATCAAATCAGCATCTTCATAATAATAATAATAATACCTGTAATAACAACATTGACAGTAACAATAACAATCGTAATAATATTGATAATAATAGTAATAATTAGGAGGATCATTAAAATTCTATGAAGAAGGAGAAGCAATGGAGTCCCTCCCGCAGAGGAGAGAGAAAGAGCACCACAGGCAGTGTGTCTGTCTGGTCCAGGGTCGGGCCCATACTGCTGCCTGACATGAGGTAAAAAACAAACAAAACAAAACAAGGATTCAAACCAGTAGTCCCCCTCCTTCCAGCCCAGAGCACCAGAGTGAGAAAACAGAGCAGGAGGAGGATGGAGATACACAGGACTAAAGGAGGGGTTGTCCGCTCCACCAGCCTGTGTGTCCGTCTGTCTGTTCATCATCACACAAAGTGGCTGTAGGGCCCAGTGAGGGTGGTAAAGGCATAGGGGGACACAGTGACCGTGGAGGTGGTGTGGTGGGTGGAGGCCAACCGCGTCACCATCCCCATCACTGGCCCCTCCGTGGTCTGGCCAGGACCTGGGCTGGCCCCTCCTGCCGTGGCCCCCAACTTGCGTTTCTTCCCAGGTTTGATGTCCTCGTAGGGCAGCCCCAGTAGTGCTGCCTCCTGCTGCCTCTCTCTAGCCCGCTCCGCCAGCATCTTCATCTTGGCCTCCCAGAGCCACTGGCCATGGCAGGGCTGGTTCATGTTCTTGTGTTGGTAGAACACCAGGGAGATGCGGGTGGGGTGAGAGCGGTCGGGCCTCTTGAGCGGCGTGGTGGCGTGCAGCTCACGCCGGGCACACTCGATCAGGATAGAACCGTGGGCGGGTGCCACCGCCACCCCTCCGATGCTGGGGTCCAGGAAGTTATGCTCGCTGTCCGACCACTGCTCTTCCTCATCCAGGTCGCGACCTCTCTGGCTCTCGACGTCGCTCGGGGTCTCGGCCCGATTAGGGTCCCAGCAGGCCTCTGGGGTTGGAGACTGTGTACCTGCCATGGATCCTCCAAAAGACTTCCAGGCCTTCTCCTGGAGACCTAGAGGGGTCGAGCTCCGACTCTCGCCCGCTTTGGAGCATATCTTGTCGGGGAAGCCTCTGGCGGGGCTAGGGCAGTACCCAGCAGGAACCATGTCCATGGGCCAAGCCTTAGGCTGAGGGCTGGGAGCAGGGCTGTCCCAGTGGCGGGGGGTGCCGGGGTGTGGGGAAGGAGAGGGTGACGGGGAGGGAACAGGGGAGGCCTTGGGGGTGTTGGGGCCAGGGTAAGAGTTCCATTGCTGGGGGTATGGGGAGGGCTGTTGTGGGGGATACTGATGCTGCTGTTGGGAGTATGGAGATTGGGAAGTCTGGTGAGGTCCCTGCTGGTGGACCTGCTGCTTGTCTGAAGTGAAGGGAGCCCCCGGGGGGCATGGTGGTTGGGGGTTGCCTTCCCAGCTGCCTGGTACCATACTCCCGTTGGGCTTGTGCCCGGACCAGGGCCCTCCAGGCTGCGGGGTGGGGATGGGAGTGTCGGGACAGCTCTGGGTATTGCCCCCCTCACACACTGGCACATCCATGGGCTCCTGCTTGATGACAGGGGTCCCTCTGTGGGAGGGCTCTGAGGAGACTGAGGAGGGACGTGATTGGTTGTAGTCAGGCTGGTGGGGGTGTGGGTAAGCGTTGCATTGGTGTTGGTTGGCTGGGTCTCCATGCTGCTGCTCAGGGAGGCCTGGGCCTGAGTAGGAGTGTGCCAGCTTGGCCTGGAGGCTCTGAACGTCTGGCTTCTTGTCCACAGGGCCGGGGGAAGCATTGTGCCCTGCGTGATGCCAGGAGCTGTTACGGCCCTCGTAAGTGAGCTCACGGGGGAAAAGTGTGTTAGGGTTGGGGGGATAGTTGTAATAGCCGTACGGCAGTGCTGAGGGTAGATTGGGGTGGTAGCCATTGACAGGGCCTGGTGGAGGTGGAAGTGCAGGGGGCTGGCCATTGGAAGGGGGGCCTCCCCGTGTGTAGTAGCCAGGGTGGGAGGGGTAGACGTGGTAGGGGTATTGGCACTGGTCCACTGCCTCCTTCTTTATGGTGGGCTTCACCTCCTGCTTAGGGATCACTGTGGGGGAGAGTAGAGGAGAGAGGGGTGATAAGACATGAGATAATCACTTGCCTCTGCACAAATCTGTGGTTTTTATGGTTCACTTGGTTGGAGTTTTACTTAGAACACCAGTAGTGGGTTTGATTCCTGAATGGGCTGCATACTGTATGCTGCTATAAGTCTTAACCCCAAGGTCAGATTGGATTAAATATACTCTCCTCCTATGACCATATTATTATCGTCATATTGTAAAGTTGGCTGGAGTTTTGTTTAAAACACCTGAGTTCTGGGTTTATTATTAGCATAAAGCTCACAACACTCATGAAGCCACTCTCCCATGTTTCTAGTAGAGTTCAGGGGTTATCTCGCCTTTATTGCCATGCTGTCTGACAGGGGAGCCAGCGTGCCGGACCTCCGTCTTGATCACCGTCTTATCCGGCGTCTCCGTGGGCGTTGGCAGCTGCTGCTTGGCCTTCTTCTTCTCCGAGGCGCGGTTCTTAGCGTCCAGGCGGCGCTGGCGGCAGGACTTGGCGGGCTCAGGCAGCTTGCGGACCTCACGGCGGAAGTTGCTAAGCACCTGAATGGCGCCAGTGCGCATCTTTTGCCGCTGACCCTCCTCGCTGCCAAACTCGTCTGTGAGGGCGGCCTTGTAGAGGGGAAGTACATGGAGCTGCTCGTCCTCTGGGATCTCCCCCACTGTACGGTTGTCCTCTTTAGTCAGAGTGCACACCTTGGGGAGGGGGAGGTTAGTGTGGGACACTCACTGTCTGTACCTATCCAAACAGTCTCTATACCACCATACGCCCCTGCCACACATTCAAACACACACAGCAGAGCATCCATTCAATGTCCACACAAAGAGAGGGAAAGAGTGAGAAAGAAGACAGACTGAAAGCTATTAAGACAGTGACAGAAAGAGAGAGAGGTAAGGCTGTGTGTCGTACCACAGTGCAGCCGTTGTAGAGGTTGTGCTGGTCCTTGTGAGCGTGGGCACAGAAATCCATGCAGGCGGTGACACCAGAGAAGGGCCGGCCCTCCTTTAGACCCAACCTGCAGTCTGGAGCAGTCACCTCATTCTGACACTGAGGGACAGGAGAGGGTACACAGCAAGGTAAGGATGGGAATACTCTACAGACTATGTCTAACACTCATATCATCCTTGAGTTTCTAGTGTGTACTTTTGGGGGAAGTATACCAAGTAATTCTCCAGTAGAGTGTAAAACTACTGAGGGACACGGGGAAGAGGATGGTCAGCATGTCAAAGGACACCATGTCACACAGACTATACATTCTAACACTGAGGGACACGGGGAAGAGGATGGTCAGTATGTCAAAGGACACCATGTCACACAGACTATACATTCTAACACTGAGGGACACGGGGAAGAGGATGGTCAGCATGTCAAAGGACACCATGTTACACAGACTATACATTCTAACACTGAGGGACATGGGGAAGAGGATGGTCAGCATGTCAAAGGACACCATGTTACACAGACTATACATTCTGACACTGAGGGACACGGGGAAGAGGATGGTCAGCATGTCAAAGGACACCATGTTACACAGACTATACATTCTGACACTGAGGGACACGGGGAAGAGGATGGTCAGCATGTCAAAGGACACCATGTTACACAGACTATACATTCTGACACTGAGGGACATGGGGAAGAGGATGGTCAGCATGTCAAAGGACACCATGTTACACAGACTATACATTCTAACACTGAGGGACACAGGGGGAGGAGGATGCCATATCCAAGAGCAACCTGTTACTACACACAACATATCAAAAACTCATAGCATCCTGCAGCTTGTGTCGTTTACTATTGGAGGGATAGTCTACTATTTAGAGGGCTCTGGCGCTATAACTTAACAGCTGCAGCTAGGTGAGGGTGGGTGTGAAGGCAGGTGTTACCTGGTTATTGTATGCCTGTGGGGCCAGCTGCTTGTACAGGGGAGCCAACTCAGTGGCCAGATCCTGGAAGTTATCCCTGAGTTGATCCTCCTGACACACACACACACACACACACACACACACACACACACACACACACACACAACAGGTCAGCATAACCACATGAGTAACAGTTTTATCTTGGTGTGGTGCTGTCAATAATATAGCAGTGCTGTGAAGGTGGTATCAGAGTTGTGTGTTCCACAAGCCCGTTCTCCACAATTGAGGTGCCACCAACCTCCTGTGAGATACCATAGATCTCGTGGTCCCTTACCTCTTGGGGGTGGTCTCCTGCCAGTCTGAACTTGCGGGGTGTTTTGCTGCGGGCGTACTTGCAGCCGTTAAAGTACATGCTCCAGGAGCAGCCGAAGGAGAAGGAGGCTCCACAACTGTCAGGGTCCTTGCCTTGGCACGCACACGTACGACTGCAGGCAGGCAGGCCAGGGGCGACAGAGCACGAACACAGTCAGCACCACTCAACGAACACAGTCAGACACTGACACAGTCATCTTTATCATTCTGGAACAGATGCCTCAGTGCATTGAATATCAGTTAAAAAAAAGGATAATGAAGTGATCTGCAGTCCAGAAGTAGAACTAGAATCACATATCAACTTATTATATTATTTCAATCTACAACAGCGATTATCATGCACAGATGTTTCGGCTGAAAGCCTCCCTCAGTGTGCCATCTAAATGGCAACGCACTGCACTGTATAGCCTCAAGTTTAATGCTAATTTAACAGAAGAACATGAGCATATTCAGATAAGTGCTGTCACTTATTCAGATGAGCCATGGGTCTGTGCTGTCACTTATTCAGATGAGCCATGGGTCTGTGCTGTCACTTATTCAGATGAGCCATGGGTCTGTGCTGTCACTTATTCAGATGAGCCATGGGTCTGTGCTGTCACTTATTCAGATGAGCCATGGGTCTGTGCTGTCACTTATTCAGATGAGCCATGGGTCTGTGCTGTCACTTATTCAGATGAGCCATGGGTCTGTGCTGTCACTTATTCAGATGAGCCATGGGTCTGTGCTGTCACTTATTCAGATGAGCCATGGGTCTGTGCTGTCACTTATTCAGATGAGCCATGGGTCTGTGCTGTCACTTATTCAGATGAGCCATGGGTCTGTGCTGTTACTTATTCAGATGAGCCATGGGTCTGTGCTGTCACTTATTCAGATGAGCCATGGGTCTGTGCTGTCACTTATTCAGATGAGCCATGGGTCTGTGCTGTCACTTATTCAGATGAGCCATGGGTCTGTGCAGTCACTTATTCAGATGAGCCATGGGTCTGTGCTGTCACTTATTCAGATGAGCCATGGGTCTGTGCTGTCACTTATTCAGATGAGCCATGGGTCTGTGCTGTCACTTATTCAGATGAGCCATGGGTCTGTGCTGTCACTTATTCAGATGAGCCATGGGTCTGTGCTGTTACTTACTCGTCGTTGAGTCCACAACGGCGGCTGGTGGGGTTGCCGAACTTGGTGATGGTGGCGGAGAGCTCTCGGTAGAGCTTGTCACCTAGCGCCCGTGGCACGCCCTCCCACGCCATGATAAGGATGATGATGACAGTGTTGGGACAGTGGTGACCCGGCCGGGGACGCACCAGACACAGCAACTTCTCTGTCTCACTGCCTCGACGAATCACCTGAGATGAGGAGAGGGGGAAAGAGAGAAAGGGTGAGAAAGAGAGAAAAAGAAAGAGAGAGAAAGAGAGAGAGAAAGGGTAAGATCGACACCGGTCTTGTCTTCCCCAGCTCCCTCCCACCGTGTGTCTATATTGTCACTAACAACCTGTCTTCTCCTCTACTCTCTCTATAGTGTCTGTTTTGAATCCATAAAGCCATTAGCAGGGTGTCAGAGGGAGTGACAGAGGTGGATAACCCCAACTGGGAAGGATAGGGAACAGGGAGACCCCCTGCTGGACCCCCTACTGCTTTACTGTCTGGGGGTGAGGCTGTGGTGTCTGAGGGGTTGAGCCTGTGGTGTCTGAGGGGTTGAGGCTGTGGTGTCTGAGGGGGTGATACTGTGGTGTCTGAGGGGGTGATACTGTGGTGTCTGAGGGGGTGAGGCTGTGGTGTCTGAGGGGGTGAGGCTGTGGTGTCTCTGGGGGTGATACTGTGGTGTCTGAGGGGGTGATACTGTGGTGTCTGAGGGGGTGATACTGTGGTGTCTGGGGGGGGGGTGAAACTGTGGTGTCTGAGGGGGTGAGGCTGTGGTGTCTGAGGAGGTGAGGCTGTGGTGTCTGAGGAGGTGAGGCTGTGGTGTCTCTGGGGGTGAGGCTGTGGTGTCTCTGGGGGTGAGGCTGTGGTGTCTGAGGAGGTGAGGCTGTGGTGTCTGAGGAGGTGAGGCTGTGGTGTCTCTGGGGGTGAGGCTGTGGTGTCTCTGGGGGTGAGGCTGTGGTGTCTCTGGGGGTGAGGCTGTGGTGTCTGTGGGGGTGAGGCTGTGGTGCCTGTGGGGGTGAGGCTGTGGTGCCATCTACTCTACTCTTATTCATTTTTGCATGTTTTCTTTTACCTCATGGCTCTTAGTATATAGAAGAGAAAATATATTATTGTCTGGTGTCTGTTGGTATTAAAATGCACAGACAATAAAGATGCAACAAGTCTAATGAAACATTGTGTGATGATATGAAAGTTTTTGGTTGCCTACACTAGTGTTTTGTGTTAGCCCAACGAGGGCCAGTCTGTTTGTGCTACCATGCCAACCATTTACACTAATTTTCAATTTTCATGTTTGGAAACAGTGGAGTTGGCAAGAGCCCAAACAGATCTGGGACCAGGCTAGTGTTGTTTAGGGTGGTTAGGCTTGAATTGTTCTGTGAAAGGTATAGGTTCAGTTTGTAATGTATGGCTACTTGTACTCACCCACTTGGCAATGGGACATCCCTGAGAGCTCTTGCCTTCCCGGCCGGTATAGACCACCTTCTCAATACGGATAGCATCTCCCTTCTCTCCATACCTACACAGAGAGACAGAGCACAGTGTGAGTGTGTGTGTCTTACTGAACATAACAGTTTAACTGTATTGTATAGTGTTCATTATAAACTGGGTGGTTTGAGCCCTGAACACCTATTGGCTGACAGCCGTGGTATATCAGACCGTATACCACGGGTATGACAAAACATTTATTTTTACTGCTCTAATTACATTGGTAACCAGTTTATAATAGCATAAAGGCACCTCGAGGGTTTGTGGTATATGGCCAATATACCACAGCTAAATCAAATCAAAATCAAACTTTATATTTGTCACATGCACCGAATACAACAAGTGTAGTCTTTACCGTAAAATGCTTACTTACAAGCCCTTAACC
Organism: Oncorhynchus mykiss; assembly: GCF_057628025.1. Classification (NCBI taxonomy): domain Eukaryota; kingdom Metazoa; phylum Chordata; class Actinopteri; order Salmoniformes; family Salmonidae; genus Oncorhynchus; species Oncorhynchus mykiss. Next base: position 67,608,945 of record NC_143032.1, on the reverse strand, counting down.
AACAGTTCAGTTCAAGAAGAGTTAAGACAATATTTACCAATTTACCAAGTAGACTAAAATAAGAAGTAATAATAAAAAGTTACACAATAAGAATGACGAAGCTATATACAGGGGGCACTGGTAACAAGATAGTGTGCGGGGGTACAGGTTAGTTGAGGTTATTTGTACATGTAGGTGGGGGTGAAGTGACTATGCACAGATAATAAACAGCAAGTGGCAGCAGTGTACAACGGGGGGTCAATGTAAATCGGTGGCGATTTTATTAATTGTTCAGAACAGCCCTTAGCCGTGGTATATTGGCCATATAACACACCCCTGGTGCCTTTTTGCTTAATTATAAAACTTTCACATTGTGCCTAAAAACACACCTTAGCTGTGGTATATTCACATTTATCACACCCCCTCTGGCCTTATTTCTTAATAAGCAAGTAGCCTATGTGCTTCTGCAAGACCATAATGTAAGCCTTTGGTCTCCATGAGAGTTGGACGTGTCTTGTCAAACAAAGACCCCACAAGCTGGCTGACCCTGGCTGGCCAAGAGGAGTGTTCACAGAGGCTTACAGTAGCAGCCAAAGACCAACATAATCAGACCTAAATCTCACCCTAACCGTAATCCTTATGCCAACCCGAGCTGACAAGGTAAAAATCTGTCGCTCTGTTCCTGAGCAAGGCAGTTAACCCACTGTTCCCTGGGCGCCAAAGCGTGAATGTTGATTATGGAGGCCCCCCGCACCGCTGAACCAGAGGGGTTGGGTGGAAGACACATTTCAGTTGAATTTCAGTTGTACAACTGATTAGGTATCTGATTAGGTATCCCCCTTTCCCCTTCCCTTACAACCTTTTAGGATCAAATAGAGTGTTTCTTTGTAGTCTTAAACAAATCTATACACCTCACACACATTGTTATGGGCTTAAAAAAGAAGACACATTTACCATGTCAGATATAATATATTACATTTTGAGTTTGCATCCCAATATTAAACTTTATATACACTGCTCAAAAAAATAAAGGGAACACTTAAACAACACAATGAAACTCCAAGTCAATCACACTTCTGTGAAATCAAACTGTCCACTTAGGAAGCAACACTGATTGACAATACATTTCACATGCTGTTGTGCAAATGGAATAGACAACAGGTGACCACAGACCACTTCTCAGTTCCTATGCTTCCTGGCTGATGTTTTGGTCACTTTTGAATGCTGGCGGTGCTTTCACTCTAGTGGTAGCATGAGACGGAGTCTACAACCCACACAAGTGGCTCAGGTAGTGCAGCTCATCCAGGATGGCACATCAATGCGAGCTGTGGCAAGAAGGTTTGCTGTGTCTGTCAGCGTAGTGTCCAGAGCATGGAGGCGCTACCAGGAGACAGGCCAGTACATCAGGAGACGTGGAGGAGGCCAAAAACCCAGCAGCAGGACCACTACCTCTGCCTTTGTGCAAGGAGGAGCAGGTGGAGCACTGCCAGAGCCCTGCAAAATGACCTCCAGCAGGCCACAAATGTACATGTGTCTGCTCAAACGGTCAGAAACAGACTCCATGAGGGTGGTATGAGGGCCCGACGTCCACAGGTGGGGGTTGTCCTTACAGCCCAACTCCATGCAGGACGTTTGGCATTTGCCAGAGAACACCAAGATTGGCAAATTCGCCACTGGCGCCCTGTGCTCTTCACAGATGAAAGCAGGTTCATACTGAGCACATGTGACAGACGTGACAGAGTCTGGAGACGCCGTGGAGAACGTTCTGCTGCCTGCAACATCCTCCAGCATGACCGGTTTGGCGGTGGGCCAGTCATGGTGTGGGGTGGCATTTCTTTGGGGGGCCGCACAGCCCTCCATGTGCTCACCAGAGGTAGCCTGACTGCCATTAGGTACCGAGATGAGATCCTCAGACCCCTTGTGAGACCATATGCTGGTGCGGTTGGCCCTGGGTTCCTCCTAATGCAAGACAATGCTAGACCTCATGTGGCTGGAGTGTTTCAGCAGTTCCTGCAAGAGGAAGGCATTGATGCTATGGACTGGCCCGCCCGTTCCCCAGACCTGAATCCAATTGAGCACATCTGGGACATCATGTCTCGCTCCATCCACCAATGCCAGTTGGCGGATGCTTTAGTCCAGGTCTGGGAGGAGATCCCTCAGGAGACCATCCGCCACCTCATCAGGAGCATGCCCAGGCATTGTAGGGAGGTCATACAGGCACGTGGAGGCCACACACACTACTGAGCCTTATTTTGACTTGTTTTAAGGACATTACATCATAGTTGGAACAGCGTGTAGTGTGGTTTTCCACATTAACTTTGAGTGTGACTCCAAATCCAGACCTCCATGGGTTGATAAATTTGATTTCCATTGATAATTTTTGTGTGATTTTGTTGTCAGCACATTCAACTATGTAAAGAAAAAAGTATTTAATAAGAATATTTCATTCATTCAGATCTAGGATGTGTTATTTTAGTGTTCCCTTTATTTCTTTGAGCAGTGTATATCACAGAAGACTGAAATATAACAAAATCGTTTGACATTTTGTTTAAATATTGTTTAGTAATTTTGAAATTAGGAAAAATATTAATAACACCCATGAGGCCACTAGAGGGCGATTTGGTCATTTGACTTCAGAAAAGGGCTACTCCTAACCCTTACAGTAACCCTAGCAAGCGGTTGCATTTCAACAGAGTTTGTTGATATACTATCTGCTATCTAGAACCTAAGAGTGTGAGCATCTGTAGATCATTTATAGGGGACTATCCAAATAAAGTGCAACCACACGAATGTGTGTTTGCTCGGTGTGTGTATGCGCCTGGTTACGTTCTGGCGTGTGTCTCTCTCTCTGCACTCTGCAGGGGGTTGGATTAACTACCAGCATTACTCAGATGTTCGCCCACAGCTCACCCATTCCTCCCTGTGTATCATACATGTCATGTTGATAACGTCACTCCTGAGCGGGTCTACTATGGTGGGACACATGTGGCTCTGTCCTGAATGGGAACTCATTCACCAGCCAGTCGGAAGGAGTGGGCTTGGCCTCCGTAGGGGTGGGCCAATGGGGTCAGAGGTGGGTTCAGGGGTCGGGAGAAGACTATAGAGGGCTTTAGTTCTTAAGTCACCTCTCAAATACAAACAAAGAGGGATCTTCCCCTCTTCTCCTCAGCCATCCCCCGCATCTGCTACCCCACCCTCTCTCGGGAGAGTGATGAGTCACTGGTCAATGGGAATTATCCTCTGTTACTATAATGGCCAGTCACTCTCGACCCCGGTCCCCTATACAACAATGTATGGGACATGCACTAAGCAGCCCCCCCCCCCCCATGTTTAGTCAACAAAAACACTGATCCCAAGACATTCCAGCTGCCAATGAACTATTCCTGTTTTGTCAGTTGAGACTTCCCCGACTTTTAGGGTACTGAATTGGTCAATGTGATTAAGTAGCTACTGTATGTAATGTTTCCATTCACTAGTTTCACGTTACAATACTCCCAAGAGAAAGCCTCAAACCGAGTCTATCTATTTCCTAATGCAAATGTATCCCTGTTTGACTCTCTCTCAATTTCTCCCCCCTTCTTTCTCTCATTGCTCTCTACCACTGTGTCTGTTCCTCTCCTCTGTCTCTTCCTCTCGTCTCTTCATCTCATCTCTGTCTCTCCTCTGATTTCGCATTTCAGTCATTTAGCAGACACTCTTACACAGAGTGATTTAAGGAGCAATTAGGGTTATGTGCATCGCTCAAGGGCACATAGACATATTTTTCACCTAGTTGGCTATGGGAATCGAACCAGTGACGTTTCGGTTACTGGCCCAATGCTTTAAACCGCTAGGCTACCTGCTGCCTCTCTCTCCTCATCTCCTTTCCTCTCCTCTCCTCTCACTTTGCCTATCCCTCTTTTCTGTCTAATCAGCTGATGCTGATAGTTCCTGTTCCTCCAATTGGATTCTGGGTCAGGGATTCCCTGGGGACAGGATCAGAGGAGTGGGGAGGGGAGAAGGGGATGGAGAAAAGGGAGAGGGGGATAGACCACAGCGCTGGGGGAGAGGGAGAGAAATAAAGAGAGAGAAAGGGAGGCAAGGAGAGAGGGAGAGAGAGTGATGCTAGCTCAAAGCTGTGGGAGGGTTGGATGCCAAGACAGCAGGCCATAGCCAGCAGTTCTGGATAACCTCCTGTTCACAGGCAGAGGTGACGAGAAAGGGAGAGGAGAGAGGGAGAAAGAAAGGGAGGGAGAGGAAGAGAAGGACAGGAGAGATGGAGGGGGAAAGGGAGAGAACAGCTAACTCTGTTCCAGGAAAATCAGGAGGCTGCCATCAAGAGTTTTGTGGCTATAATCTAGGGGGCTAAAATCCCTGAACAAGCACACTACAACAGTATTCTGTAGTGTTTCCTCCACCCATCTATTCCCTGATATTTCCCTTCAGGTTAAGGCTATTTCAGTCCTTGCTCCTTTGCACTATGTCTTATCTATAGGGAAATACACTACATATACACAAAAGTATGTGGACACAGCCCACAGCTATGCAATAAAACATTGTCAAAAGAATGGCCTTACTGAAGAGCTCAGTGACTTTCAACATGGCACCACCACGGTCAACTGTAAGTGCTGTCATTTTGAAGTGGACACGTCTTGGAGCAACAAAGGCTCAGCCGCAAAGTGGTAGGCCGCACAAGCTCACAGAACGGGACCGCTGAGTGCAGAAGCGTGTAAAAATTGTCTGTCCTAGGTTGCAACACTCACTACTGAGTTCCAAACTGCCTCTGGAAGCAATGTCAGCACAATAACTGTTCGTTGGGATGAAATTGGTTTCTATGGCTGAGCTGCCGCATACATGCCTAAGGTCACCATGCGCAATGCCAAGCGTCGTCTGGAGTGGTGTAAAGCTCGCCGCCAACGGTCTCTGGAGCAGTGGAAACGCGTTCTCTGGAGTGATGAATTACGCTTCACCATCTGGCAGTCCGATGGACGAATCTGAGTTTGACGGATGCCAGGAGAACGCTACCTGCCCCAATGCATAGTGCCAACTGTAAAGTTTGGTGGATGAGGAATAATGGTCTGGGGCTGTTTTTCATGGTTCGGGCTAGGCCCCTTAGTTCCAGTGAAGGGAAATCTTCGCTACAGCAAGTCTGCTCCAGAAGTCTCACCTGGTCTCCATCAGCTCTCGTATGGAGGCCACAGTGGGCCCGGAGCCCAGGTGATTGTAGTACGGACCCTCATCCTTCTCCAGGACTTGCTCTGGGAAGAGGAGAGAGAGAGAGAATTACAAAGAGTTCACAATGCAATATAGTACACCTCTAATTCAACCACATACTTTTTTACTTCGTCACAATAATATCTGTATTATTTGGATTAGTGCAGGGCTGTTCTGTGACATTTAAGGTATCAGAAGTAGTAGTGATTGCTTATTCATATCTAACAGGCCATGGAAACCAAGAGGGACCATAGATAGGTGTGACTGAAGATAGATTTAAAGCCACACACACTTCCTCTAACCTGAAACTGACTATGTTATGACTGGGGTATAGTCGGGGTGGGGGCACTACATTAGAACCAAGGCTGTTTGAGAGAGTGAATGAATCAGTGTGTGTGGTGTGTGTGTGTTTAACTCTTCTTGTGGGGACCAGAAGTAGTAGTAAACAAACAAACATTTGACCAACTGGGGACATTTTGTTAGTCCCTGCAAGATCAAATGTTACTTCTACGGGGTTTGACAGTTAATTACTTCTCACGGTAATTGACGGTTAATTAACATAAACATGTTTAGCATCTCCAGGCCTCCACACATACAAGCCAGTGATGCATGCCTTTGGGACACCTACGTTTAAAAAAAGTCTAATGAATCAATTTAATAATAACCATCACAATAAGTCCAATATTTATTTTAGTCAGGTCTAAAGAAACATGATATGAAGAAAATGTATTTCAGGAGATCAGAATATGAGTTGGCCTACTGTATGTTATCTGGCTGTGCTCCATGCCATAGGCTGTAGGCTTGTTCATTCAGCTGACAATATACGCTTATAAATCCCCTCCATTATTTTTATTTTATATGATTTTATAGTAAGAAGAATATAATTGAACTTCGCTGAATGAAATAGAAAGGATATTTTTCCCATTAAGGAGCGAGTGCACATATGAAGTGGCTATGTTGAGCGTAAAAGTGATCATTTGAAACAGGTCCTATAGGGTATGTTAGATTTAGAGTTATTTGGCAACTTTAGTTGTTAATGATACAAACCGTAGAAATCAGAACATACAGTATATGGGCTACATGATGTGACTATAGGCTATTGATGGTTTGATAAAGTATCAAAAAAAGGTTGATCTCTGTTCCTTGTCTCAAGCTGCACAACTGTTCTCTCAAGTATTCATATTTTCAACCATGAGACTGTTCTCAATTTAATCTGGTCTTTACTAATATGTTAAACTAGTTGTGATTTATAATTGTCCATTATCAAAACGGGCAGGAACAGGGGCAGGGAAAAAGACCAAGCATATTCTGAAAGTATTCAGACCCCTTGACTTTTTCCACATTTTGTTACATTACAGCCTTATTCTAAAATGTATTAATAAAAAAAATGTCTCAATTTACACACAATACCCCATAATGATGAAGCTAAAATAGGTTTTGAGAAATGTTTGCAAATGTATTAAAAATAAGTATTCAGACACTGTGCTAGGAGACTCAAAATTTAGCTCATGTGTTTCTACAACTTGATTGGAGTCCACCTGTGGTAAATTCAATTGATTGGACATGATTTGGAAAGGCACACACCAGTCTATATAACGTCCCACAGTTGACAGTGCATGTCAGAGCAAAAACCAAGCCATGAGGTCGAAGGAATTGTCCGTAAAGCTCCAAGAGAGGATTGTGACGAGGCACGGATCTGGGGAAAGGTACCAAAAAATGTCTGCATCATTGAAGGTCCCCAAGAACACAATGGAAAAAGTTTTGAACCACCAAAACTCTTCCTAGAGCTGGCTGTCCAGCCAAACTGAGCAATCGGGGGAGGTGACCAGGGAGGTGACCAAGAACCCAATGGTCACTCAGACAGAGCTCCAGAGTTCCTCTGTGGTGATGGGAGAACCTTCCAGAAGGACAACCATCTCTGGAGCACTGGAGAAACAATATTCTCTGGTCTGATGAAACCAAGATTGAACTCCTTGGCCTGAATGCCAAACGTCTGGAGGAAACCTGGCACCATCCCTACGGTGAGGCATGGTGGTGGCAGCATCATGCTGTGGGGATGTTTTTCAGCAGGTAGTGACTGGGAGACTAGTCAGGATCGAGGGAAAGATGAACGGAGCAAAATACAGAGAGATCCTGCTCCAGAGTACTCAGGACCTCAGACTGGGGCAACAACCCTAAGCAAACAGCCAAGACAACACAAGAGTGGTTTCAGGAAAAGTTTCTAAATGTCCTTGATTGACCCAGCCAGAGCCTGGACTTGAACCCTATCAAACATATCTGGAGAGACCTGAAAATAGCTGTGCAGCGACGCTCCCCATCCAACCTGACAGAGCTTGAGAGGATCTGCAGAGAAGAAATGGGAGAAACTCCCCAAATACAGGTGTGCCAAGCTTGTAGCGTCATATCCAAGAAGACTCAGGGCTGTAATCGCTGTCAAAAATACTTCAACAAAGTACTGAGTAAAGGGTCTCAATACTTCTGTAAATGTGATATTTCCGGGCGGGTTTTGTGGATAAATGTAGAAAAAAAATCGAACAACCTGTTTTTATTGTGTGTAGATTGGTGAGGAAGTAAAACCATTTTAATCCATTTTAGAAGAAGGCTGTAACGTAATAAAATGTGGAAAACGTCAAGGGGTTCGAATGCACTGTATCATCTGTATTCGCAAGCTTTTCCGCCAATCCGTTTTGTAGGCTACTTTGGTTTTATAGCGGAGCATGTGCTTAATATGAGTAGTTAAGCATTAAATATAAGAAAATGTATTTCACTCCATACATCAACCTCTATTTGAGGAGCATGCTCTCGCTGCCTGACAGGGGATATTCCAGTCAAACTCTGTATGCCTTGGGCTCTCCAACCCTGTACCCATGCTTCATTTTGGATACTAAACATATACGACATGACCAAAGGTTTGTGGACACCTGCTCATCGAACATCTCATTCCAAAATCATGTGCATTCCTTTGGAGTTGTTCCCCTCTTTGCTGCTACAACAGCCACCACTCTTCTGGGAAGGCTTTCCACTAGACGTTGGAACATTTGCTGCAGGGACTTGCTTCCATTCAGCCACAAGAGCATTAGTGAGGTCGGGCACTGATGTTGGGCGATTAGGCCTGGCTTGCAGTCGGCGTTCCAATTCATCCCAAAGGTGTTCGATGGGGTTGAGGAGGTCATGGCTCTGTGCAGGCCAGTCAAGTGCTTCCATACCGATCTCGACAAACCATTTCTGTATGGACCTCGTATTGTGCACGGGGGCGTTGTCATGCTGAAACCGGAAAGGGTCTTTCCCAAACTGTTGCCACAAAGTTAGAAGCACAAAATCGTCTATAATGTCATTGTATGCTGCAGCGTTAAGATTTCACTTCACTGGAACTAAAGGGCCTAGCCCGAACCATGAAAAACACCCCCAGACCATTATTCCACCTCCATCAAACTTTACAGTTGGCACTATGCATTGGGGCAGGTAACGTTCTCCTGGAATTCGCCAAACCAAGATTTGTCCGTTGGACTGCCAGATGGTGAAGAGTGATTCATCACTCCAGAGAACGCGTTTCCACTGCTCCAGAGTCCAATGGCGGCGAGCTTTACACCACTCCAGACGACGCTTGGCATTGCACATGGTGATCTTAGGCTTGTGTACAGCTGCCCGGCCATGGAAACCCATTTCATGAAGCTCCCAACTACCAGTTCTTGTGCTGACATTGCTTCAAGAGGCAGTTTGGAACTTGGTAGTGAGCGTTGCAACTGGCCTACCACTTCGCGGCTGAGCCCTTGTTGCTCCCAGACGTTTCCACTTCACAATAACAGCACTTACAGTTGACCGGGGGAGCTCTAGCCGGGCAGAAATTTGGCAAACTGACATGTTGGAATGCAAGTCACTGACCTCTTCAGTAAGGCCATTCTACTGCCAATGTTTGTCTATGGAGATTGCAAGCTGTGTGCTCAATTTTATACACCTATCAGCAACGGGTGTGTCTGAAAAAGCAGAATCCACTCATTTGAAGGGATATCCACAAACTTTTGTATAGTATATTTACAACAGTTTAGTGTATTTAGTGTAGTTTAGTGTATTTCACCAAACTGTTGACAGCCCGTCAGCGTGCTTGAGAAAGGAATAAAGGAGAGAGAAGGAGATGGAAACTCATGATGGTGAGATATTCTGAACAGCTAAAGGTAATGTGTCACCCATTTCATTATGAAAATAAACAATTCCCTATTACTAGGCTATTCAAAATCAAATACAAATTCACTGTATAGGCTAGACCAAATATGTACCAGACATGTTAACTCCGTTAAGTTTAATGTTTTTCTGCCATGCGTAATATGTGATAGGCTATGTATTGCATTTCAGCACAATCATCATTTTCATTCAGATTATTTTGGGGGGAGGGGCTTTGGCTAATAAACATGATATGCCTAAGCTCTAATATGCATATGGGTGTTTTGAATGAATCATCACATCAGAAAACGCTGTCAATTTCGTTGTTAGGCTTTGAAACAACATCCACAACAATCATGTTTTACACCATTTCAAACTGCTGCTGAGATTACTGTAACTCAACAGTCACGCAAAACTTTACTGCGTTCATGACTCATGATTTCCGGTGTGGTGGTAATACGGTCACAACAACAGCCCCAGTCAGGTTACACATGGGGTGTTTCAGTGTGGTGTTGTCAGGGGAGTGTGTAGGCTTCACTATGGAGGCCCGTTGTCTGGTGCCCTTGGCTTTTGGTAACAGCCAACAGCCTTACATGATGATGTGCTAATAGTTCAAGTACAAAAGGGAAAATAAATAAACGTAAATATGGGTTGTATTTACAATGGTGTTTGTTCTTCACTGGTTGCCCTTTTCTTGCTGCTCTGATGGCACACCGTGTACTCTCATGAGTGTCAGGTTCTTGTCCAGTTCTGACAGGTCGCCACATACTAGTACATGTCCCTGGGCCTGGAAATGATTGATTTCCCCCTCCAGGATGGAGAAGATGTCTTCATTAAAGTATGGGGATTCTAGTGGGGGGATATTTTAATTTTTTAATTTAATTTTTAATTTCACCTTTATTTAACCAGGTAGGCTAGTTGCGAACAAGTTCTCATTTGCAACTACAACCTGGCCAAGATAAAGCATAGCAATTCGACACATACAACAACACAGAGTTACACATGGAATAAACAAAACATACAGTCAATAATACAGTAGAACAAAAGAAAACAAAAAGTCTATATACAGTGAGCGCAAATGAGGTAAGTTAAGGAAATAAATAGGCCATGGTGGCGAAGTAATTACAATATAGCAATTAAACATTGGAATGGTAGATCGGCAGAAGATGAATGTGCAGGTACTGGGGATACTGGGGTGCAAAGGAGCAAAATAAATAAATACCAGTATGGGGATGAGGTAGGTAGATAGATGGGCTGTTTACAGATAGGCCAAGTACAGGTCCAGTGACCTGTAAAATGCTCTGACAGCTGGTGCTTAAAGCTAGTGAGGGAGATGTGAGTCTCCAGCTTCAGAGATTTTTGCAATTCGTTCCAGTCATGGGGAGCAGAGAACTGGAAGAAAAGATGACCAAAGGAGGAATTGGCTTTGGGGGTGACCAGTGAGATATACCTGCTGGAGCGCGTGCTACGAGTGGGTGCTGCTATGGTGACCAGTGAGCTGAGATAAGGCGGTGCTTTACCTAGCAGAGACTTGTAGATAACTTGTTGCCAGTGGGTTTGGCGACGAGTATGAAGCGAGGGCCAACCAACGAGAGCGTACAGGTCGCAATGGTGGGTAGTGTATGGGGCTTTGGTGACAAAACGGATGGCACTGTGATAGATTGCATCCAATTTGTTAAGTAGAGTGTTGGAGGCTATTTTATAGACGACATCACCGAAGTCGAGGATTGGTAGGATGGTCAGTTTTACGAGGGTATGTTTGGCAGCATGAGTGAAGGATGCTTTGTTGCGAAATAGGAAGCCGATTCTAGATTTAATTTTGGATTGGAGATGCTTAATGTGAGTCTGGAAGGAGAGTTTACAGTCTAACCAGACACCCAGGTATTTGTAGTTGTCCACGTATTCTAAGTCAGAGCCGTCCAGAGTAGTGATGCTGGACGGGCCAGCAGGTGCGGGCAGCGATCGATTGAAAAGCATGCATTTAGTTTTACTTGCATTTAAGAGCAGTCGGAGGCCACGGAAGGAGAGTTGTATGGCATTGAAGCTCGTCTGGAGGTTAGTTAACAGAGTGTCCAAGGAGGGGCGGCAGGGTAGCCTAGTGGTTAGAGCGTTGGACTAGTAACCGGAAGGTTGCAAATCTGTCGTTCTGCCCCTGAACAGGCAGTTAACCCACTGTTCCTAGGTCGTCATTGAAAATAAGAATTTGTTCTTAACTGACTTGCCTAGTTAAATAAAGGTACAAATAAATAAAAAGGGGCCAGAAGTATACAGAATGGTGTCGTCTGCGTAAAGGTGGATCAGAGAATCACCAGGATCAAGAGCAACATCATTGATGTATACAGAAAAGAGAGTCGGCCCGAGAATTGAACCCTGTGGCACACCCATAGAGACTGTCAGAGATCCAGACAACAGGCCCTCCGATTTGACACACTGAACTCTATCAGAGAAGTAGTTGGTAAACCAGGCGAGGCAATAATTTGAGAAACCAAGGCTGTCGAGTCTGCCAATAAGAATGTTGTGATTGACAGAGTCGAAAGCCTTGGCCAGGTCGATGAATACGGCTGCACAGTAATTTCTCTTATCAATGGCGGTTATGATGTCATTTAGAACCTTGAGCGTGACTGAGGTGCACCCATGACCAGCTCTGAAACCAGATTGCATAGCGGAGAAGTTATGGTGGGATTCGAAATGGTCAGTAATCTGTTTGTTAACTTGGCTTTCGAAGACCTTAGAAAGACAGGGTAGGATAGATATAGGTCTGTAGCAGTTTGGGTCTAGAGTGTCACCCCCTTTGATGAGGGGGATGACTGCGGCAGCTTTCCAATCTTTGGGAATCTCAGACGATACGAAAGAGAGGTTGAACAGGCAAGTAATAGGGGTTGCAACAATTTCGGCAGATAATTTTAGAAAGAGAGGGTCCAGATTGTCTAGCCCGGCTGATTTGTAGAGGTCCAGATTTTGCAGCTCTTTCAGAACATTGGCTATCTGGATTTGGGTAAAGGAGAAACGGTGGGGGCTTTGGCGGGTTGCTGTGGAGGGTGCCGGGCAGTTGACCGGGGTAGGGGTAGCGATGTGGAAAGCATGGCCAGCCGTAGAGAAATGCTTATTGAAATTCTCAATTATAGCAGATTTATCGGTGGTGACAATGTTTCCTAGCCTCAGAGCAGTGGGCAGCTGGGAGGAGGTGCTCTTATTCTCCAAGGACTTTACAGTGTCCCAGAACTTTTTTGAGTTAGTACTACAGGATGCACATTTCTGTTTGAAAAAGTGCCTGTGTTTATTTGTTCCTAACTTCCCTGAAAAGTTGCATATCACGGGGGCTATTCGATGCTAATGCAGAACGCCACAGGATGTCTTTGTGCTGGTCAAGGGCAGACAGGTCTGGCGTGAACCAAGGACTATATATATTCCTAGTTCCTAGTATATACCTAGTTCCTAGTATATATCTTTTTTGAGAGGGGCATGCTTATTTAAGATGATGAGGAAGGCACTTTTAAAGAATAACCAGGCATCCTCTACTGACGGGTTGAGGTCAATGTCATTCCAGGATACCCTGGCCAGGTCGATTAGAAAGGCCTGCTCGCAGAAGTGTATCAGGGAGCGTTTGACAGTGATGAGGGATGAGGGATGGTCGTTTGTTCCCAGACCCTTTACGGATGCAGGCAATTAGGCAGTGATCGCTGAGATCTTGATTGAAAACAGCAGAGGGGTATTTGGAGGGCGAATTAGTTAGGATGACATCTATGAGGGTGCCTGTGTTTACTGATTTGGGGTTGTACTTGGTAGGTTCATTGATAATTTGTGTGAGATTGAGGGCATCAAGCTTAGTTTGTAGGATGGCCGGGGTGTTAAGCATGTCCCAGTTTAGGTCACCTAGTAGCACGAGCTCAGAAGATAGATGGGGGGCAATCAGTTCACATATCAGTTCGAGGGCACAGCTGGGGGCAGAGGGAAGTCTATAGCAAGCGACAACAGTGAGAGACTTGTTTCTGGAAAGGTGAATTTTTAGAAGTAGAAGCTCAAATTGTTTGGGTACAGACTTAGAAAGTTATACAGAACTCTGCAGGCTATCTTTGCAGTAGATTGCAACACCGCCCCCTTTGGCAGTTCTATCTTGGCGGAAAACGTTATAGTATAGCAATGGAGATTTCAGGGTTTTTGGTGGTTTTCCTAAGCCAGGATTCAGACACGACTAAGACATCTGGGTTGGCAGATATAGGTAGCACACATGGACATTTTTCTCTGTTTACATCATTTCCTTATTCATTTCCAGCCAGATGTGAAATGTTCCTGTTGTGACTAATTTAATAGAGTGGGTTAGGTCTGCTCTATACCAAATTAGCATACCCCCTGAGTCTATTCCCTGTTTTACACCTGGTAGTTTGGTGGATGGGACTACCAGCTCTCTGTAACCTAGAGGGCAACCAGTAGGTCCGTCTCCTCTATACTATGTTTCTTGTAGGATGACAATGTCTGTATTTCCAATTTCTTTGGTGAAGTCTGGGTTCCTGCTCTTTAGACCAAAGGCAGATGACCTCAGACCTTATTTACTCCAGGATGAGATGGAGAAGGTTTTGTGTTTCATAGTGTCTAGTGTTGTTTTCGTGTGGTTTAGGCTGGGACCCTTACAGTAGGTGTGAGCCGAGCATGTTGAGCATCTGCTACATACCTCTTAGGTCACGGGATGGTGTTTGGGCGGGTATACTAGTGGGGTTGGGCCTGTTGCTCTGCTCACAGCCTGGGCATATATGCAACTTTTATGTTGAGGTCTTTGCTGCAGGGGCAGAAGGGGCATAAGACTGATCTGGAGGGCCTATATAAGGTGTTGCTAGGGTTTGTTTGGGGAGGGGTCAACTGGTTGGGGTGGGGATGTAGCTGGTGGTGCTGTGGTCTAGGTGTAGGTCCTCTTGGTGTGGATCCTGTTGGTGCAGATCCTCCATCACGCAGTTCTGGGAGAGTGTCTGGCTGGTCTGGCGGGGTGTCCGTTTCTCTGTTGCTCCTATATGAGGTGCTGGGGCTGCGGTTGAGGGTGACATCCTTCAGGGTCCTGGCAAAGGTGGGGACTGCTGCCTTGTAGAGGTGGACCTGGTCATAAAGGCTGGAGGAGTGGTTGGTCAGCTAAACATTTGGTTTTGAGGCACAGTCCCAGGAAATGCTTGCATTCACCCGCTGCATAGTGGCAGAGTGAAAGTATTTTTGTGGTAGCAGGGTGGAGATAACCATTTGTGCATTGGGGGAAAGTGGAAGAGGCTTTTTCAATCACTCCCTTGAGTGCTGTGGCCACACTTTCCTGCTGGGCTCTCAGGTCATTTGTGCCTGTGTGTATTATAATGTGGCTGGGGGCACTTAGTCGGTCCTCTGACAGCAGCCCCAGGGTACGCCGGGTGTTCGGACACCAGAGTTTAGCCACATGGTGTTTTGGAAAAAGTTTCCTCTCATCAACATATTTCCCATTTGAGTCAATTAGGAGCACAATCTCTGTCTTTTGTGTGTCCTCAGTGGGTGTGGGGGTGTTATCAGGAGAGCTATCCAGTGGGCTGACAGAGGGATGCCAGTGGGGGGAGGCTGCTGAGTTGGTGGATCCTTCCTTGTCTGTCCTGCTGTGGTGTTAAGGCTGTGGTTGAGGTCTGAAGTGGGCTGTTCTGTTGGCTTCTCTAGGGGGGTGGCTAGCTCTTTAATAAGTGGTTATTTGTCACACCTCAGCTTTCTCACCTTCTCCTGCAGTGCTGCTAGCTGGGCTGTGTGTTCCGGGGGGATGCTCGTCTGGCGTGTGTGTCTGTGCTGCCTAGACTGTGTGGACTAACTCTCTGAGCTCCACCATGTCTCTCTCCAGCTCTCTGAGCTCCACCATGTCTCTCTCCAGCTCAGTGAATGTATCCCTCTCAATGAGGAGCAGTATGGTTGTGGACCTGGGTGTGTTCAGCACTGGGGGGGGGGGGGGGACTATCCTCATCTGCAGGACAGTTTGAAGAGGTGTGATCAAACTCGCTCGGGGTGGGGGAGTCGTTACCAAGAGAACTTCTCTCTTCTCATGCCATGCTCTCGCTTTGATGAATTCTGTCTCTTCCCCTCTCTCTTCCTCACTGCGCTGAGCACACTAAACTGTTTAGAGAAACACTGGCTCTGCTTACCACTGCTGAACACTTAAAAATGTTAAATTAACACACCATCAGACCATTTAGACAACTGACACGGAACACTAGAAAACTTTGACAGTAGTGACTTACAGGACTACAATATATAAACATACACTGCTGTAGACTACATAAACTACTATCCAGGTCTACAGTATATCTACCACAGTACTTACTGTATATGTCAAGCTAGTCTCTGTATGTCAGAATCTGAGCAGTGGCCTAATATTGACCAGTGCACTAAATAGGAAATAGGGTGCCATTTGGGACGAAGTCAAAGAGACTGTGTCCCACTCTGTCAGACATGTAGCCTAGACAGAGTGTCTGCTCTGTGCTGTCTGCCAGCCAGATCCACACAGCCACCCCACACAATGGACACAATGGCTGCCCTATTGTTACCGCTGTCTCTCTATGCACATTGCACTGTAACTTACTGGAGAGTAGTGGCTCGGGACGCACATCCCAGCAACATACACACACCCACCCTGGCTGGCTAGCAACACACATTCTCAGACACACTCATTAGATGTCCAGCAAGAAGAGCTGGAGAAGAAGTGATTGGACCACCTGATGAACAGTAGTAACAGCCTCTATACACCAAGAAAAAAGGGTTCCCACAGGAGAACCCTCTTAGGTTCCAGCTACAACCCTTTTGAGTTCCATGTAGAACCTTCTGTTACAATGATTCTACATGGAACCGAATCGGGTTCTACCTGGAACCAAAAAGGGTTCTCCTATTGGGACAGCTGAATAACCCTTTTCGGTTATAGAGAGTACCTTCTTCTAAGAGTGTACATCGGCTGCTGTATAGCCTCAGCCTCTGCTGTACAGTATGTTAAATGTCTTCAATTAACACTAAATGTATGACATCATAGGATACACTTCCACACTTCATCCCCTAGGTGGCAGCAACCGGGTCTAGGTGCTGAGCCAAGGTTTGATAAGCACATCAGGTTCTGCCAATGAACCCTCCAGAGTCTAAGCCCGGTCTAAGCCGAGGGAGGGTCTAAGCTAACATATGGAAATGTTTTAAGATGGTCATACAAAGGATCATTTAGCTATTTGATTAAACATTAAGATACCAAGGATCACATTGGCATTACTGCTATTAGCCAATAGAAACACATTGAATAACAGATTCACTACAACATATAGTCTCCAAAAAATCGAAAGGAAGTTTATTCTGAATGTAATTATCCCTTTATTTTAGGCACTGGTACTGTATACATATAGATGTGTCCAAACTGGTCAGAAGTTTGGACACCTACTCATTCCAGGATTTTTCTTTGTTTTTACTATTTTCTACATTGTAGAATAACAGTAACAATCAAAACTATGAAATAATATATGGAATCATGTAGTAACCACAAAAGTGTTAAACAAATCATGATATATTTTAGATTTCAGATTCTTCAAAGTAGCCATCCTTTGCCTTGACAGCTTTGCACACTCTTGGTATTCTCTCAACCAGCTTCATGTGGTAGTCCCCTGGAATGCATTTCAATTAACAGGTGTGCCTCGTTAAGAGTTAGTTTGTGGAATTTCTTTCCTTCTTAATGCGTTTGAGCCAATCACTTGTGTTGTGAAGAGCTAGGGGTGGTATACAGAAGATATACATATTTGGTAAAAGACCAAGTTCATATTATGGCAAGAACAGCTCAAATAAGCAAAGAGAAAGTTTGTTCATCAGAGTTACCAGCCTCAGAAATTGCAGAACAAATAAATGCTTCACAGAGTTCAAGTAACAGACACATCTCAACATGAACTGTTCAGAGGAGACTGCGTGAATCATGCCTTCATGGTCGAATTGCTGCAAATAAACCACTACTAAAGGACATCAATAATAAGAAGAGACTTGCCTGGGCCAAGAAACACGAGTAATGGACATTAGACATGTGGAATCAGTCCTTTGGTCGGATGAAGAAGAACCCTTGAATGAGTTGGTGTGTCCAAACTTTTGACTAGTACTGTATATACAAAATTATGTGGACACCCCTTCAAATGAGATGATTTGGCTATTTCAGCCACACCTGTTGCTGACAGGTGTATAAAATTGAGCACAAAGCCATG
The DNA here is from genome assembly GCF_057628025.1 of Oncorhynchus mykiss. Lineage (NCBI taxonomy): Eukaryota > Metazoa > Chordata > Actinopteri > Salmoniformes > Salmonidae > Oncorhynchus > Oncorhynchus mykiss. The sequence goes on along the minus strand of NC_143032.1, from coordinate 67,591,411 downwards.
CAATTTCCATAGACGAACATTGGCAGTAGAATGGCCTTACTGAAGAGCTCAGTGACTTTCAACGTGGTACCATCATAGGCTGCCATCTTTGCAACAAGTCAGTTCGTCAAATTTCTGCCCTGCTAGAGCTGCCCCGGTCAACTTTAAGTGCTGTTATTGTAACGTGGAAACATCTAGGAACAACAAAGGCAAATTGGTAGGCTACAGAAGCTCACAGAACGGGACGGCCGAGTGCTGAAACGTGTAGCGTCTGTCATCGGTTACAACACTTACTACTGAGTTCCAAACTGCCTCTGGAAGCAACGTCAGCACAATAACTGTTTGTCGGATGCTTCATGAAATGGGTTTCCATGGCAGAGCAGCCGTACACAAGCCTAGGATTACCATGCGCAAACCAAGCGTCAGCTGATGTGGTGTAAAGCTCACCGCCATTGGACTCTGGAGCAGTAGAAACGCGTTCTCGAGTGGTGAATCACACTTCACCATCTGGCAGTCTGACGGACAAATTTGGGTTTGACGGATGCCAGGAGAACACTACCTGCACCAATGCATTTTGCCAACTGTAAAGTTTGGTAAAGGAGGAATAATGGTCTGCGGCTGTTTTCCCTTAGTTCCAGTGAAGAGAAATCTTAACGCTACAGCATACAATGACATTCTAGACCATTCTGTGCTTCCAACTTTGTGGCAACAGTTTGGGGAATACACTTCCCTGTTTCAGCATGACAAAACCCCTGTACACAAAGCGAGATCCATACAGAAATGTTTTTTTGAGATCGGTGTGGAAGAAATTGACTGGCTTGCACAGGGCCCTGACCTCAACCCCATCGAACATCTTTGGGATGAATTGGAATGCCGACTGCGAGCCAGGCCTAATCGTTCAACATCAGTGCCCAACCTCACTAATGCTCGTGGCTGAATAGAAGCAAGTCCCCGCAGCAATGTTCCAACATTAGTTCAAAGCCTTGCCCAGAAGAGTGGAGGCAATTATAGCAGCAAAGGGGGACCAACTCCATATTAATGCCCATGATTTTGGAATGAGATGTTCGACGAGCAATTAGATTTCAACGGTGGACGCGGCGGTAGGCTAAGGGTTAAGGTCCTCAGTCAGAGTGCCAGCTTGGAGAGCCGTGAGGCTGCTGGTTTTGGTTGCCATGAGGCCTTTCGTTTGTTTTGAATCTTTAGTTTGGGCATGCCTGTTTGTAGTTTTCCATTTTGTATGTTCATTTTTGTCACCATCTGAACCAACAATAATCCACATGGACTGACAGACCAAGAGGTCAAGATAGAGAGCAGTACCTGGACCAAGGTAAGGTTGCTGTCTCCCTGGGCATCTAACAAAATGCTGATTTCTCACATTAATACACACATGAAGACCATGTATCTAGGCCTAAGACACCTAGACATAACAAGTGCAGAAAAATCTGTAGGCTAGTTATTGGTTTTGTAAGTCTTTTAAATGAGTTTGTGTGTTTCTATACTATATACTTTAATGATATACCAAATATACCAACAACATTTGTGTGCAGCCCAAGCCCACTCACTGGGAGTGTACAGCCATGTTTAACTCTACGGGGCCAACAGTGGTCTAAATGTAGCTACATTAAAACGGTTCAATACAAACACAGACACACACCACTCACCGACACAGTTGCAGGTGGGGAACTCAGACTGGAGGTCCTTGACGGGCATGTCTAGCAGGCTCTTAGTGGGCGTGTCCAGGTAGCGTAGTGGAGACTCAAGGAAACCTTTTAGGGAGGGGTTAAGGGGGAATCCGTCTTTAGTGGGCGTGTCGTCCTCGCCCCCATCAGAGAATAATCCAGTGGTGGAGAGGACAGCTACGTTCCCATTGGTCTCAATCTTCATGCGTTTGGGCAGCTGGGACGGGGAGAGAGGCAGCTTGGTTGCCTCCCGCTGCTCCTCCATGGGGCTCTCAGTGGAGGGCTGTGTGGTGGAGGTTACTTTACTCATACTCCCTGACTCCTCCTTGTCTGCAGGTGGGGCTGTGGTAGGAGCTAATGGAGCAGCGCTGGAGGACTGAGTGAGGGTAGCGCTGGATGGTGATGGGGGCCTGGCTTGTCCTGAGTTAACTTTGGGCTGAGACTCTGTCACCACGGGCTGGGCTGAGGCTGAGGGGGCTTGGTCCTGGGGCTGGCTCTGGATCTGTGAAGGGCAGGGCTCTGGGGCCGAGGATGAACTGTCCCCAAACTCTGCCTCAAACTGGCAGATCAGCTCCTCGAACTTGGGGTCCAGGGAACTGAGGCCTGGTATGGACTGAGAGGTGGTGGAGGTCTGTGTGGCGCTGGCCTCCGCTGAGCTTGCTGGGATGTCCAGGGCTACAGGGAGAGGCTGAGGGGTTGAGACGTCTGGAGTGTTTACAGACAAGGCAGCGACAGAGGGTGCAATAGAAGAGTTTAAAATGGATACCTGAGATTGGGCTGGGGCAGGGAGGCCTGCGGCAGCCTGAGTGGGGTTACTGAGGAGGGGGAAGGTAGGGAGAGGGAGAGAACCTGGGTGGGCGCTGGCCAGAGGCAGGGCTCCGGTAATGGTGAGGGGAGACGGTTTCTGTATGGAGATCTGTCTGTGAGGCAGGAAGGTTGGCAGGGAGACCTTCTGCTTGGTCTTCTTGATAACTATCGTCTTGGGTTTGGGGCCTGGCTGGAGCAGCATACCACCCCCTGCGTGCTGCTTGAGGAGCGGAGATGTCCCCGCTGTGCTCTTCCTCCTCTTGGTCTCCTGCTTGATGGCCACGGGGACGGGGTGGCCCTCGGGGCCCATCTGTTGGGGCCACCACTTGCGGAGGTTCTGGCAGGCCTTGGCGGGACGCAGAGGGCAGAGGCCTGGGAGGCCGGGAGAGTTGGAGAAGAGGTTCCTCTTGTGGTGAAGGTGCTGCTGCAGAGCTGTCTGGGTGGAGTGGCGGATGGATGCGCTGCCTAGGGAGAGAGGAGGACCAGGGTACCTAGGCTGCTGCTGGCCATTCATCAAGCTGTAGCAGCCCCCCATGGAGGCGCAGGCAGAGCTCTGGTACTCCCCGGAGTCTACCTCCTGCTTGACCCGAGGCATCCCTGGTTCCTGCTTGATGTGGTGGTGTGGGACGGGCAACTTGAAGGGGCCGCTTATGTACTTTCCGCTGGAGTCCCCGAGTAGCTGTTTGAGCTCGGACATGGGGTCGCCAGTGCTGTGGCCACCGGACTGAGGGGCGAAGCGAGGCTGCTGGGAATCTGAGTTCATCCACTGATTCCTCTGCTCTTGGGATCCCCCAGGGCCCTGCTGCTGCTGCCACTGCTGGTGGTGAGGCAGGAGGCTGTCTGCCTGGGGCTGCAGGGGGAAGGGTGAAGTGGAGGACGGGAGATGGGAGGCATGGGCCGGATGACCATGGGACTGGGGTCTGTGCTGCTGCTCCCGCGACACAGGGCTCGTTTGGGGCTGGGGGTATAGTCCAGGAGGGACGGATTGTGATCGCGAGGAGGACAAAGAGGAGATGGGGTTGGAGGAGGAGGGGTTCAGGCGGGTGCCATGCTGGAGGTGTAGAGGGGGGTGTTGAGGTTGGCTGGTGGAGGAGGCCTGGGCAGGAGGGACCACGGTCTGGGGGACAGTGGCAGACAGCTGGGTCAGGGCCTCGATGGCAATAGCCGTCTGCAGACTGACGTTCTTCTCCTTGGCAATGAAGAGGACCTGAGGGGAGCAGGGGATAGGGGCTGGGTGTTGGCCCTGTTGATGTGGGTGTAGTGGTGGACCGGAGGGAGGGTTACCTCCATTGACATGGGGTTGGGGGTGGGGGGGCTGCTGTGAGTGTGGGGGCTGTTGATGAGGCGGCGTGTCAGTGGTCATCTTGGAGCAGGGCGTGGTGTTGTCCCGCTCCTCCCCTGCCCATGTCTGTTTGATCCTCTTCTCCAGCCACTCCAGGTAGTCCGGGCAGTCTGGCCCATCACAGTCACAGTTGGGGGGCTTGTGGCCGTGGCGCGCCTGGCTCAGGGCATTCTGCAGGGTGTTCAGGTCCTCTGGGGGGCTAGCCTGGTTTTCCCCTTCTGGGGCTTGGAGTCTGTCTTGAGCCGTGGCCCCCTCACCAGTGCCCATCTCCTGGTTGAACTTCTCATACAGCTGGATGGCGTGGGACTGGGGCTCAAGGTGACCTGAGGGGGGCAGGGAGCCAACACTCACGCTGGCTGAGAAGGCTACCAGGTTGCGTGCAACCTCCATGTCTGCCTCATGGACAGGCTTCCCAGGAGTCCTACCACTACTGGTCCAGCCATTGCAGTGCTGCTGCTGCTGGGGTTGGGTGGCTTTGCTGTGCCCAGGTACACAGCCCTGTCCTGGGGAAACACTGCTTGACCGCTGGGGCTCCCTCTGGGGCTCCAGGCCAGCTCCACCCTCCTCATGGGTGTCCCTGGGATGCCGGCTCACCCCATTGGTCGGTTCCAGGCTCAGCAAACAGCCTTCCTCGAGGCGGTCATGTGACCCAGTTTCCATCTGGCCTCCTCTTCTGGGGCCATCCACTGAACGAGCGTCCGAAACAGTCTGAGTGAGAGGACACAGGTTAGGGACAAGGAGCCAGAAAAACTAAATAGGAACTTTGCATCAACATGGAATAAACAATAGCAATCAATATACAAAATCATATAGTTTAAACATGTTTACAACTAGTTTCTTCAGTTGATCATCTTAATATAACATTATACTCAAACAAAACATTCACAGAGAACAGACAAATAATAATGATTATGATAGGGCACTGGCTAAAAATCTCTCTCTCTGAGTGTTAAAGTCACATCACAGTAATATGCACACTATATGCACACACACTCAAACACACACAATTCAGGGCCATTATCTCAACATCTATTCTATATGAGGAAGAACAAGTGAAAGGCGAAGGAGAATGAGGTGAACTACAGCATCCATTGTATAGTGCATATCTACCATTCACTTCTATAATTACTGGTAATAAACTTGCAACTCAACTTCCCCGTTTGAATGTCAACATACTGTATATTACCAGTCTATAAATGTCAATTAGCTCTCTGTGTTGTCAACGACTGTCTACTATATTGGCCAAATGAACAGTGTTGTCTGAATCAGGTTAGCCAAGCAGGATTCCTGGTTTCTGATCCTTTGGTCCTGAACCTCTCCCCCCTCGGGCCTTTATGACAACGGACTGTCTACTGTATCTCTACAAGACTGCAGCATTCAACACCTGTATGTCATATCACCATGATGTAAGACTAAACACAATCAATGCATGATGCATTGCAATACAAATGTGTGAAGGATTGAGAGAGCAAAGATGTAGCAAAGAGTAGCTATTGTTAGTATATGGTTACGTCCTTGATGCCCTTTCACAAGTGTGCTTAATAAGATGATAGTAGCGACAGCCTTCGATTAGCGTCCATTAGAGATAGAGCATAGTGCTGATGATCTCATCTGGGGGTTGAACCTGCTCATTGTGTATGTGTGCCATTCAGAGGGTGAATGGGCAAGTCAAATAATATAAGTGCCTTTGAACAGGGTATGGTAGTAGGAGCCAGGCGCACTGGTTTGTGTAAAGAACTGCAACTCTGCTGGGTTTTTCACACTCAACAGTTTCCCGTGTGTATCAAGAATGTTCCACCACCCAAAGGACATCCAGTCAACTTGACACAATCGTGGGAAACATTGGAGTCAACATGGGCCAGCATCTTTGTGGAACGCTTTCAACACCTAGTAGAGTCCATGCCCCGACATATAAAGGTTGTTCTGAGGGCAAAGGGGGGGGGGGGGGGGGGTGAAACTCAATATTAGGAATGTATTCCTAATGTTTGGTATACTCAGTGCAGCCCTCTCAACATAACACTGACTTTAAAAAATGCATCAGATCTCTGCTTGAATCGTGTATCTGCACTGTTTCAAGCTCAGTTAAAGGGATACTTTGGGATTTTGGCAATGAGAGAATGCCAAGTGTGCAAAGCTGTCATCAACGCAAAGGGTGGCTACTTTGTAGAATCTCAAATATATAATTTGTTTAACAATTGTATGGTTACTACATGATTCCATATGTGTTATGTAATAGTTTTGATGTCTTCATTACTATTCAACAATGTAGAAAATAGTAAAAATAAAGAAAAACCATGGAATGAGTAGGTGTGTCCAAACTTTTGACTGGGACTGTAGTTCAACAACTACACAGAGACACAAATCTATGTCACACTAAATATCACAATAACCAAATAATACATTTAACATTTTTTATTTGCCTCTGAACATCTTCAAGTCTTATTCTAGAAGTTTCACATCTACAATAGCCTAAACTAAATAAGGAAGTATTCAACATGGCACTATCTAATGAACCTGCCAGAGCAGGGAGGGCAGTGCGGCTACAGCAGGTAAGTCCTGCCCTATTGTTCAGACAGACAGATATTAATAAAGCCTGAAGCATTGTGAGCTCAGACAGACAGAGCTCTATAAGGATTACACACAGTCATAATAATGTCCACCTCACACACATACAGTATGCTGTACACACACACACACACGTACTACACACACATATACAGGTAGACATAAAAGGTAGGCTACACCATTAAACATGTCTAGAAGAGAGGAACTAGACTAGTTTGTTGTTTGAGTTATGACCCAACAGGTCTGTGTACAATGCTAGTCGGTTTACAATGCAGACTTGATCATATCTACAGTATGTTCACAGTGAGAACACAGCTCTCGCTTGTAGTTCATATAGTTGGTTAACAGCTGAAGTAGAAAGACATCCTGCTTTTCCTGTGGTTTGAATATATTTAAATGGGCCTTTTGAAGTATCTTATTGGATGGGCCGCTTGCTCAGGCCCTTATAATTCACCTTTTGTTCCGGGTGTCTGGTGGGGGTCCCTGGAGGGGTGGGGGGAGGACAGCCGGCCGACGATAAGTGAGAGGCCCCAAGTTGCCCTACCGCAGACTGAACTGAGACGGGGTTGTGAGTAACAAGAGTTTGGATAACTTGTCTGTTGAATCAGCGGTCACTAAAATGCACAACCCAACAACCCACAGTCAGTCGCATTGCTGCTCTCGTTTCCTCTTTTCATACAGTTGATACACTGATACTCTTTTTCACTCTTCAACACATACAATAACAATTGTAGCGTTGCTTTGTACGTCTCAAACTGAAACTTACAGGGATCTACTGTGCAAACAATAACACGACCATAATGACAGTTCTCATAACCGGTTAACTGGGACTTTCGAGATACATTACATGACCAAAAGTATGTGGACACCTGCTCATTGAACATCTCATTCCAAAATCATTCATATGGAGTTGTTCCCCCCTTTGCTGCCACAACAGCATCCACTCTTCTGGCAAGGCTTTCCACTAGATGTTGGAACATTTCTGCAGGGACTTGCTTCCATTCAGCCACAAGAGCATTAGTGAGGTCGGGCATTGATGTTGGGCGATTAGGCCTGGCTCGCAACCGGTCTTCAAATTCATCCCAAAGGTGTTTGATGGAGTTGAGGTCAGGGTTCTGTGCAGGCCAGTCAAGTTCTTCCACACCAATCTTGACAAATAATTTCTGTATGGACCTCGCTTTGTGCACGGGGGCGTTGTCATGCTGAAACAGGAAAGGGTCTTCCCCAAACTGTTGCCACAAAGTTGGAAGCACTGAATCGTCTAGAATGCTGTAGCGTTAAGATTTCCCTTCACTGGAACTAAGGGGCCTAGCCTGAACCATGAAAAACAGCCCCAGACCATTATTACTCCTCCACCAAATTTGACAGTTGCCACTATGCATTCAGGCATGTAGCGTTCTCCTGGCATCCGCCAAACTCAGATTCATCCGTCAAACTGCCAGATGATTCATCACTTCAGAAAATGTGTTTCCACTGCTCCAATGGTGGCGAGCTTTACACCATTCCAGCTGGCGCTTGGCATTGTACATGGTGATCTTAGGCTTGGCGCGGCTGCTCGGCCATGGAAACCCATTTCATGAAGCTTCTGGCGAACAGTTATTGTGCTGGCGTTGCTTCCAGTGAGTGTTGGTAGTGAGTATTGCAACCGAGGACAGACCATTTTTTACACACTACGTGCTTCAGCACTTGGCGTTCCCGCTCTGTGAGCTTGTGTGGCCTATCACTTCGCGGCTGAGCCATTATTGCTCCTAGACGTTTCCACCTCACAATAATGGCACTTACAATTGACCTGGGCAGCTCTAACAGGGCAGCTCTAACAGGGCAGCTCTAACAGGGCAGTTCTAACAGGGCAGTTCTAACAGGGCAGCTCTAACAGGGCAGCTCTAACAGGGCAGCTCTAACAGGGCAGCTCTAACAGGGCAGAAATTTGACGAACTGACTTCTTGGAAAGGTGGCAGCCTATGATGGTACCACGTTGAAAGTCACTGAGCTCTTCAGTAAGGCCCTTATACTGCCAATGTTTGTCTATGGAGGCTGCATGATTTTATACACCAGGCAACGGGTGTGGTTGAAATAGGCGAATCCACAAATTTTAAGTGGTGTCCACATATTTTAGTATATATAGTGTATATTTAGCCAAATGAGACTGTCACGAATACCTTCTCTCTCTCTCTCTCATGCACGCCGTACTACACACTGCACTATACACACTGTGGCACGCTCACACCTGCAGGTACCTACCACGGTGCTTCTGACAGTGCAGACCATGTGCTCGAAAAACTATTTACAGCATGCCAGAGCCTACTCTCTCCTGTCAGGACACTCAGTCACACACACACACACACACCCTACTCTCTCCTGTCAGGACACTCAGTCACACACACACACACACACACACACACCCTACTCTCTCCTGTCAGGACACTCAGTCACACACACACACACACCCTACTCTCTCCTGTCAGGACACTCAGTCACACACACACCTTACTCTCTCCTGCCAGGAAACTCAGTCACACACCCTACTCTCTCCTGCCAGGACACTCAGTCACACACACACACACACACACCCTACTCTCTCCTGCCAGGACACCCAGCCACACACACACACCCTACTCTCTCCTGCCAGGACACTCAGTCACACACACACACACACACACACACACCCTACTCTCTCCTGTCAGGACACTCAGTCACACACACACACACACCCTACTCTCTCCTGTCAGGACACTCAGTCACACACACACCTTACTCTCTCCTGCCAGGAAACTCAGTCACACACCCTACTCTCTCCTGCCAGGACACTCAGTCACACACACACACACACACACCCTACTCTCTCCTGCCAGGACACCCAGCCACACACACACACCCTACTCTCTCCTGCCAGGACACTCAGTCACACACACACACGGCGCTTCCATTCCAAAACATCAACACGCCAAACTAGAAGAGACTGCCTAACCTGTTAGACACCATAGTCACTGAGACTAGTCCCTTCAAACAACATGCAACTGTACCACTACACGTCCATCCCCACCTCCATCAGACCAAAACAGATGCCCTCAAGGTTGACAGCACAAAGCAAAAAATGAGGGAGGGAGGGGAGGAGGTGGGCATAAAGCCTGGGAATGGACAGCTGAACATAAATCCACACATTTAGACACACTCCCTCCCTCCTTCTCCCACCCCCACCCCCTCCCTCCTTCTCCCACCCCCAACCCCACTCCCTCCCTCCCTCCCTCCTTCTCCCACCCCCAACCCAAACCCCACTCCCTCCCTCCTTCTCCCACCCCCAACCCAAACCCCACTCCCTCCCTCCTTCTCCCACCCCCAACCCAAACCCCACTCCCTCCCTCATTCTCCTACCCCACTCTCTCACTCCACCCCACCCCACTCCTTGTTTCTTCTCCCACCCCCAACCCCACTCCCTCCACTGCCTTGTCTCTCACAGAGAAAACGTGAAAGAAGAACCATGAGAAAAAAACAGCAAAGAGCCCCAGACAGGTCCAGTACTTACATGGGTCTAGACGTCCTGACAGTCGTAGTGGAGAAACACAGAGGGGAGAAGAGGTAAAGAGGAGCATAGAATAGTGGTGCTAGGAGCCACTAGCAATCTGGCGGAGGCTTTTTTTTATAGTCAGTGCGGCACACATTCATAAGAGCTGACACGCACGCACACACACACACACAACTCCCCCAACCAACCAACACGCTCGCTCTCTGTCTCTTCTTACGGCCGTCGCTTTCGGTTCTCTGCCTTTTCCTCTCCCATTATCCCTCTCTGCTCCTTCCTTCCTTCCTTTTTCTTTCTCTTACGCGCACAGTCTGGATCTCCTTGCAGCCCCCACCTTCCCCTCTCTCCCTCCCTCCGCTCCTCTACCTCTCGCTCAGTCAGTCTCTTTCTCCCTCTCCTCCCCCTCTCTCTTCTGTGTGTGCAGAGTGAGAGGCCATTTTCTGAGGCACAGTGGGCACGTAAGAGGGAATGGAGGAGTGTGCAGCGAGCAGAGAGAGAGAGAGAGAGAGAGAGAGAGAGAGAGAGAGAGAGAGAGAGAGAGAGAGAGAGAGAGAGAGAGAGAGAGCTGGGTGTTGGAGGCTAGTGGCAGCCCTAGAAACAGCAGCACATTGCAGCAGAGCTGTTACCAGGCAATGCTCTCCCTCTCTCTCTCTCTCTCTCTCTCTCTCTCTCTCTCACACACACACAAACCCTTATTGAAAACTAACACTTAAACACTTTAACACTAACACTTAACTCATAAAACATGACGTTAAATGTTTTAGTCCATCCAGTAACGTCTAATAATTTGGATATCTGAGAGCGGAGCGGTTTTTGAGCACGGAGGTGATGGAAGACGCTAGACGCAGGCAAACGCCAATCTCAGCAGCCCTCTCTGAACATTAACAGGAAAATTGAAAAAATGAAAGAAAAACAACTAGAATCTCTGTAGGTGGTTTGAATCTGATCAATTCAGACTAGTCTTTCTCCTGTGAGACAAGCTGTACTTCCATCTTTACGTCTGTTTCTGTCATAGTCCCTTGGCCGCCACAAAGCCGATGACCATCTCTCTGTTTGTTTCTCTGCCTTTTACCACAACTTTGTTAATAATAACTATTTATTTCTCTACAGGTCTGTTACCTTCACTGCCGGCTGATGTGTCGCTCATTGCGAGGTAATACCGGGGGAAGAGGAGCAGTCTAGGACTTGTGAAGGCGAGACAGTGCACAGCGAGTCTCCTAAATACCAGAGGATAGCGATGGCTTGAGATGACTTTAAAAAGGTGCCAATACGTTTTACACTCAATCGTTTCTAATGCCTTTCATTTCCTGATTCATACACGTGAAAGACGAAGAGAATGGAGGATTGAATGTGATTGAGAGAGAGGGATAAAGACTAGAGGACTAGAGGCTGGGGAACAGGACAAGCAGCGGTCGACGACAGTTTGGCAAGATACTAACCACAGGGATAAAGGGAGCTAGAGAGACAGTAGAGAGGAGAGGAACATAGAGGGGAGAGTAAGGAGAGATGTTGAGCTACAGAAATGCAACACTCACACACACATAACAACCTAGTAAGTTGTCTTATTCATGTGACTTCGGCTCGAGCAAGAGAGGAGACCATGGATACGAGAAGGAAGCGGGAACAGAGATCGAGCGGCTTGTCGCTTGACAGAGACCGTCCGCAGTGACATGGTGGTACTAGAGACGTCGACAAACAGCAACATCATTTGCAACAAAGCCTAAGAGGACAGAAACGATTCTGGCGTCTCTCCTTCTCCATGGCGTGGCTGCTTTGCCTCTCCTTCCAGTCGGCCGGGTTGGTCTTTCAGTCTCACTCGGTCCTTCCAATGTTTTTCCAACGTTATCCCCTCACCATTGCTCAGCTTTAGCACCATCGTCGCTGGCTCGCTCCACTGGTTCATGCTACCCCTCTAACCGCCCTTCTCTGCACCTTCTCTTCTCTCTGTCCTCACTCTCTCCTTCAGCAGCACTGCTAGAAGTTTGGAATCGGATTTATGGCAGAAGAGGGGGAAAAAACATGGCCGACGTCTCTTCTCTCCTCCATGCAGATGAGATCCTTGCCGGCTCCTGCGCAGTATCGTTCTCTTATTATCCCTCACTGAGCATGTGAGCGCTGCGCACTTGCTGGATTAACTTGAGTAACCTCTCCCTCGATCACTCTCTTTCACGCTCTCTTTTTTTGCTCCCGCTTTCTCTCTCTCTAGTTCGGTTTCCGTCCCTTCCTTTGCTTTCCTTCGCTCCAGGTTCATCGCAGTCAGTGTCTCTCCAACCCTTTGAGGCTTTTACTCTCTGGCCCTGTTGTTCACAGTCCTCCACCAGCGCTGTCTGGCACACACTCACAACCCAAAGACAAACACGGCACAACCCAAGCCGGTGCCTAGTAAAGGGAAGTTTGTTATGTCACATGCCCAGGAAGCACCAATGAGAGAGAGAGAGAGAGAGAGAGAGGGCAGGTGGGCGTGAGAGCTAGTGAAAGCATGTAGTTATGACATAGCTGTTACATCATCAGAATCTCACAACCTCGCTCCCACCCTGCCCACCCGCTCGCACAGGCTGGGTGGATGTGTCATATGACAGTGTGTAGACCCCCCCCCCCCCCCTTCCCCCATCACACACACACACTCATTCATCCACCCTCCTGACTACGCTTGCTCTCTCCCCCAGTACAGTGACACAGCATTTCTTGCGCTTAGAGCGAACTTAACCCTCTCCATTCTCTAGAATAACACACTCTCTTGTTGTGAGCAGATGAGCATGTAAAACAACAAAATAAGCAAACTGTGTGTCACCGCGTACCACTCGCCAGTTTTTAGAACCAGAAATGCTACATTATTTGACACTTGAATACAACATGAATATGAATTCACAAAATTAATTTGATTAGCCAAACCTATTTCTAAAAAGCTGTTCTCGCTATGTCATATAGACAGTTGGAGTTCGGTTAAATAATCGTGATGCTTTTAAGCAACCAGTTGGCCACTATATACAGCAGATGCATCTACTAATAGCAGTCTACACTCCAATTCTCCTGTCAGAACTATACTGTTTTTTAAATGAATTTCTTTCCCAAAAAAGTAAGCAAACATAATCAATGTTTGTTACGGTAACCCTGAGGTATTTTTAGGTTAGTGCTACTGTTTTGTGATAGACCGCCAGGGAAGAGCAGACCAGCAGCCATCATACCTCAGACAACAGACCTACTTATCTAGTATGGCAAGACCACCACCTCCCTGATGAGCCCTGTTGGCCCTGGTAGTCACCTCAGTACGTCAGAGTCACTTCAGTTGACGGCCATGTCCGGACTGTATTGTGGACCCATAAAGGGCTGTTTTCTGGACACAGATTAGAATTTCCATTGAGTTTGTTTCTAATCCAAGACTAGTCCAAGACTTAATCTGTGTTCAGCAGTGGTGCGTATTCATGGATGCCAAGGGAAGCCAGGCTTCCCATAAAGTAACACACTCCTCCCCTCCAGCTTCCCCAGTGATTTTACCCTCGTACCCTTTCTCGTAACCAGCCCTTTATGTGTCGGATGGGGACAAACTAACATCCACTCTTTTCAAAGTGAAATGTAAATAACACAGTTGAAATATTATGGGGCATTGTGTGTAGATGATTTTTAATCTATTAGGATCCCCATTAGTCGAAGCCAATGGTGACAGCTAGTCTTACTGGGGTCTGACACATAACGAAAAATACAAAATACTTTACAATTGACATGAATTTAAAAACATTAACATGTAGTGTGTGTGCATCTATCAGTTACACACCAAGTAGGTCACATGCCAGTACATACACACAACAAGTAGGTCACATGTCAGTACATACACACAACAAGTAGGTCACATGTCAGTACATACACACACCAAGTAGGTCACATGTCAGTACATACACACAACAAGTAGGTCACATGTCAGTACATACACACAACAAGTAGGTCACATGTCAGTACATACACACAACAAGTAGGTCACATGTCAGTACATACACACAACAAGTAGGTCACATGTCAGTACATACACACAACAAGTAGGTCACATGTCAGTACATACACACAACAAGTAGGTCACATGTCAGTACATACACACAACAAGTAGGTCACATGTCAGTACATACACACAACAAGTAGGTCACATGTCAGTACATACACACAACAAGTAGGTCACATGTCAGTACATACACACAACAAGTAGGTCACATGTCAGTACATACACACAACAAGTAGGTCACATGTCAGTACATACACACAACAAGTAGGTCACATGTCAGTACATACACACAACAAGTAGGTCACATGTCAGTACATACACACAACAAGTAGGTCACATGTCAGTACATACACACAACAAGTAGGTCACTTGGGGGAGAGGTGTTGTGCCGTGTGGTATTTTTGTATTTATGTTTTTTAAACCAGGTTTGCTGTTCACTTGCGCTATATAAGATGGAAGTTCCATGCACTCATGTCTCTGTATAATACTGTATATAAGATGGAAGGGAGTTCCATTTACTCATGTCTCTGTATAATACTGTATATAAGATGGAAGGGAGTTCCATTTACTCATGTCTCTGTATAATACTGTATATAAGATGGAAGGGAGTTCCATTTACTCATGTCTCTGTATAATACTGTATATAAGATGGAAGGGAGTTCCATTCACTCATGTCTCTGTATAATACTGTATATAAGATGGAAGTTCCATTTACTCATGTCTCTGTATAATACTGTATATAAGATGGAAGGGAGTTCCAATTACTCATGTCTCTGTATAATACTGTATATAAGATGGAAGGGAGTTCCATTCACTCATGTCTCTGTATAATACTGTATATAAGATGGAAGGGAGTTCCATTTACTCATGTCTCTGTATAATACTGTATATAAGATGGAAGGGAGTTCCAATTACTCATGTCTCTGTATAATACTGTATATAAGATGGAAGGGAGTTCCATTTACTCATGTCTCTGTATAATACTGTATATAAGATGGAAGGGAGTTCCATTTACTCATGTCTCTGTATAATACTGTATATAAGATGGAAGTTCCATTCACTCATGTCTCTGTATAATACTGTATATAAGATGGAAGGGAGTTCCATTCACTCATGTCTCTGTATAATACTGTATATAAGATGGAAGGGAGTTCCATTTACTCATGTCTCTGTATAATACTGTATATAAGATGGAAGGGAGTTCCATTCACTCATGTCTCTGTATAATACTGTATATAAGATGGAAGGGAGTTCCATTTACTCATGTCTCTGTATAATACTGTATATAAGATGGAAGGGAGTTCCATTCACTCATGTCTCTGTATAATACTGTATATAAGATGGAAGGGAGTTCCATTTACTCATGTCTCTGTATAATACTGTATATAAGATGGAAGGGAGTTCCATTCACTCATGTCTCTGTATAATACTGTATATAAGATGGAAGGGAGTTCCATTTACTCATGTCTCTGTATAATACTGTATATAAGATGGAAGGGAGTTCCATTCAATCATGGCTCTGTATAATACTGTATATAAGATGGAAGGGAGTTCCATTCACTCATGTCTCTGTATAATACTGTATATAAGATGGAAGGGAGTTCCATGCACTCATGTCTCTGTATAATACTGTATATAAGATGGAAGTTCCATGCACTCATGTCTCTGTATAATACTGTATATAAGATGGAAGGGAGTTCCATTTACTCATGTCTCTGTATAATACTGTATATAAGATGGAAGGGAGTTCCATTTACTCATGTCTCTGTATAATACTGTATATAAGATGGAAGGGAGTTCCATTTACTCATGTCTCTGTATAATACTGTATATAAGATGGAAGGGAGTTCCATTTACTCATGTCTCTGTATAATACTGTATATAAGATGGAAGGGAGTTCCATTCACTCATGTCTCTGTATAATACTGTATATAAGATGGAAGTTCCATTTACTCATGTCTCTGTATAATACTGTATATAAGATGGAAGGGAGTTCCAATTACTCATGTCTCTGTATAATACTGTATATAAGATGGAAGGGAGTTCCATTCACTCATGTCTCTGTATAATACTGTATATAAGATGGAAGGGAGTTCCATTTACTCATGTCTCTGTATAATACTGTATATAAGATGGAAGGGAGTTCCAATTACTCATGTCTCTGTATAATACTGTATATAAGATGGAAGGGAGTTCCATTTACTCATGTCTCTGTATAATACTGTATATAAGATGGAAGGGAGTTCCATTTACTCATGTCTCTGTATAATACTGTATATAAGATGGAAGTTCCATTTACTCATGTCTCTGTATAATACTGTATATAAGATGGAAGGGAGTTCCATTCACTCATGTCTCTGTATAATACTGTATATAAGATGGAAGGGAGTTCCAATTACTCATGTCTCTGTATAATACTGTATATAAGATGGAAGGGAGTTCCATTTACTCATGTCTCTGTATAATACTGTATATAAGATGGAAGTTCCATTCACTCATGTCTCTGTATAATACTGTATATAAGATGGAAGGGAGTTCCATTCACTCATGTCTCTGTATAATACTGTATATAAGATGGAAGGGAGTTCCATTTACTCATGTCTCTGTATAATACTGTATATAAGATGGAAGGGAGTTCCATTCACTCATGTCTCTGTATAATACTGTATATAAGATGGAAGGGAGTTCCATTTACTCATGTCTCTGTATAATACTGTATATAAGATGGAAGGGAGTTCCATTCACTCATGTCTCTGTATAATACTGTATATAAGATGGAAGGGAGTTCCATTTACTCATGTCTCTGTATAATACTGTATATAAGATGGAAGGGAGTTCCATTCACTCATGTCTCTGTATAATACTGTATATAAGATGGAAGGGAGTTCCATTTACTCATGTCTCTGTATAATACTGTATATAAGATGGAAGGGAGTTCCATTCAATCATGGCTCTGTATAATACTGTATATAAGATGGAAGGGAGTTCCATTTACTCATGTCTCTGTATAATACTGTATATAAGATGGAAGGGAGTTCCATTTACTCATGTCTCTGTATAATACTGTATATAAGATGGAAGGGAGTTCCATTTACTCATGTCTCTGTATAATACTGTATATAAGATGGAAGGGAGTTCCATGCACTCATGTCTCTGTATAATACTGTATATAAGATGGAAGTTCCATTTACTCATGTCTCTGTATAATACTGTATATAAGATGGAAGGGAGTTCCATTTACTCATGTCTCTGTATAATACTGTATATAAGATGGAAGTTCCATTTACTCATGTCTCTGTATAATACTGTATATAAGATGGAAGGGAGTTCCATTTACTCATGTCTCTGTATAATACTGTATATAAGATGGAAGGGAGTTCCATTCACTCATGTCTCTGTATAATACTGTATATAAGATGGAAGTTCCATTTACTCATGTCTCTGTATAATACTGTATATAAGATGGAAGGGAGTTCCATTTACTCATGTCTCTGTATAATACTGTATATAAGATGGAAGGGAGTTCCATTCACTCATGTCTCTGTATAATACTGTATATAAGATGGAAGTTCCATTTACTCATGTCTCTGTATAATACTGTATATAAGATGGAAGGGAGTTCCATTTACTCATGTCTCTGTATAATACTGTATATAAGATGGAAGGGAGTTCCATTCACTCATGTCTCTGTATAATACTGTATATAAGATGGAAGGGAGTTCCATTCACTCATGTCTCTGTATAATACTGTATATAAGATGGAAGGGAGTTCCATTTACTCATGTCTCTGTATAATACTGTATATAAGATGGAAGGGAGTTCCATTTACTCATGTCTCTGTATAATACTGTATATAAGATGGAAGGGAGTTCCATTCACTCATGTCTCTGTATAATACTGTATATAAGATGGAAGGGAGTTCCATTTACTCATGTCTCTGTATAATACTGTATATAAGATGGAAGGGAGTTCCATTTACTCATGTCTCTGTATAATACTGTATATAAGATGGAAGGGAGTTCCATTCACTCATGTCTCTGTATAATACTGTATATAAGATGGAAGGGAGTTCCATTTACTCATGTCTCTGTATAATACTGTATATAAGATGGAAGTTCCATTTACTCATGTCTCTGTATAATACTGTATATAAGATGGAAGGGAGTTCCATTTACTCATGTCTCTGTAGAATACTGTATATAAGATGGAAGTTCCATTTACTCATGTCTCTGTATAATACTGTATATAAGATGGAAGGGAGTTCCATTCACTCATGTCTCTGTATAATACTGTATATAAGATGGAAGGGAGTTCCATTTACTCATGTCTCTGTATAATACTGTATATAAGATGGAAGGGAGTTCCATTCACTCATGTCTCTGTATAATACTGTATATAAGATGGAAGGGAGTTCCATTTACTCATGTCTCTGTATAATACTGTATATAAGATGGAAGGGAGTTCCATTTACTCATGTCTCTGTATAATACTGTATATAAGATGGAAGGGAGTTCCATTCACTCATGTCTCTGTATAATACTGTATATAAGATGGAAGGGAGTTCC
This sequence comes from Oncorhynchus mykiss, assembly GCF_057628025.1. NCBI lineage: Eukaryota > Metazoa > Chordata > Actinopteri > Salmoniformes > Salmonidae > Oncorhynchus > Oncorhynchus mykiss. The sequence goes on along the minus strand of NC_143032.1, from coordinate 67,572,963 downwards.
ATTTACTCATGTCTCTGTATAATACTGTATATAAGATGGAAGGGAGTTCCATTCAATCATGGCTCTGTATAATACTGTATATAAGATGGAAGGGAGTTCCATTTACTCATGTCTCTGTATAATACTGTATATAAGATGGAAGGGAGTTCCATTTACTCATGTCTCTGTATAATACTGTATATAAGATGGAAGGGAGTTCCATGCACTCATGTCTCTGTATAATACTGTATATAAGATGGAAGTTCCATTTACTCATGTCTCTGTATAATACTGTATATAAGATGGAAGGGAGTTCCATTTACTCATGTCTCTGTATAATACTGTATATAAGATGGAAGGGAGTTCCATTCACTCATGTCTCTGTATAATACTGTATATAAGATGGAAGGGAGTTCCATTTACTCATGTCTCTGTATAATACTGTATATAAGATGGAAGGGAGTTCCATTCAATCATGGCTCTGTATAATACTGTATATAAGATGGAAGGGAGTTCCATTTACTCATGTCTCTGTATAATACTGTATATAAGATGGAAGGGAGTTCCATTTACTCATGTCTCTGTATAATACTGTATATAAGATGGAAGGGAGTTCCATGCACTCATGTCTCTGTATAATACTGTATATAAGATGGAAGTTCCATTTACTCATGTCTCTGTATAATACTGTATATAAGATGGAAGGGAGTTCCATTTACTCATGTCTCTGTATAATACTGTATATAAGATGGAAGTTCCATTTACTCATGTCTCTGTATAATACTGTATATAAGATGGAAGGGAGTTCCATTTACTCATGTCTCTGTATAATACTGTATATAAGATGGAAGGGAGTTCCATTCACTCATGTCTCTGTATAATACTGTATATAAGATGGAAGTTCCATTTACTCATGTCTCTGTATAATACTGTATATAAGATGGAAGGGAGTTCCATTTACTCATGTCTCTGTATAATACTGTATATAAGATGGAAGGGAGTTCCATTCACTCATGTCTCTGTATAATACTGTATATAAGATGGAAGTTCCATTTACTCATGTCTCTGTATAATACTGTATATAAGATGGAAGGGAGTTCCATTTACTCATGTCTCTGTATAATACTGTATATAAGATGGAAGGGAGTTCCATTCACTCATGTCTCTGTATAATACTGTATATAAGATGGAAGGGAGTTCCATTCACTCATGTCTCTGTATAATACTGTATATAAGATGGAAGGGAGTTCCATTTACTCATGTCTCTGTATAATACTGTATATAAGATGGAAGGGAGTTCCATTTACTCATGTCTCTGTATAATACTGTATATAAGATGGAAGGGAGTTCCATTCACTCATGTCTCTGTATAATACTGTATATAAGATGGAAGGGAGTTCCATTTACTCATGTCTCTGTATAATACTGTATATAAGATGGAAGGGAGTTCCATTTACTCATGTCTCTGTATAATACTGTATATAAGATGGAAGGGAGTTCCATTCACTCATGTCTCTGTATAATACTGTATATAAGATGGAAGGGAGTTCCATTTACTCATGTCTCTGTATAATACTGTATATAAGATGGAAGTTCCATTTACTCATGTCTCTGTATAATACTGTATATAAGATGGAAGGGAGTTCCATTTACTCATGTCTCTGTAGAATACTGTATATAAGATGGAAGTTCCATTTACTCATGTCTCTGTATAATACTGTATATAAGATGGAAGGGAGTTCCATTTACTCATGTCTCTGTATAATACTGTATATAAGATGGAAGGGAGTTCCATTCACTCATGTCTCTGTATAATACTGTATATAAGATGGAAGGGAGTTCCATTCACTCATGTCTCTGTATAATACTGTATATAAGATGGAAGGGAGTTCCATTCACTCATGTCTCTGTATAATACTGTATATAAGATGGAAGGGAGTTCCATTTACTCATGTCTCTGTATAATACTGTATATAAGATGGAAGGGAGTTCCATTTACTCATGTCTCTGTATAATACTGTATATAAGATGGAAGGGAGTTCCATTCACTCATGTCTCTGTATAATACTGTATATAAGATGGAAGGGAGTTCCATTTACTCATGTCTCTGTATAATACTGTATATAAGATGGAAGGGAGTTCCATTTACTCATGTCTCTGTATAATACTGTATATAAGATGGAAGGGAGTTCCATTCACTCATGTCTCTGTATAATACTGTATATAAGATGGAAGGGAGTTCCATTTACTCATGTCTCTGTATAATACTGTATATAAGATGGAAGTTCCATTTACTCATGTCTCTGTATAATACTGTATATAAGATGGAAGGGAGTTCCATTTACTCATGTCTCTGTAGAATACTGTATATAAGATGGAAGTTCCATTTACTCATGTCTCTGTATAATACTGTATATAAGATGGAAGGGAGTTCCATTCACTCATGTCTCTGTATAATACTGTATATAAGATGGAAGGGAGTTCCATTTACTCATGTCTCTGTATAATACTGTATATAAGATGGAAGGGAGTTCCATTCACTCATGTCTCTGTATAATACTGTATATAAGATGGAAGGGAGTTCCATTTACTCATGTCTCTGTATAATACTGTATATAAGATGGAAGGGAGTTCCATTTACTCATGTCTCTGTATAATACTGTATATAAGATGGAAGGGAGTTCCATTCACTCATGTCTCTGTATAATACTGTATATAAGATGGAAGGGAGTTCCATTTACTCATGTCTCTGTATAATACTGTATATAAGATGGAAGGGAGTTCCATTCAATCATGGCTCTGTATAATACTGTATATAAGATGGAAGGGAGTTCCATTTACTCATGTCTCTGTATAATACTGTATATAAGATGGAAGGGAGTTCCATTTACTCATGTCTCTGTATAATACTGTATATAAGATGGAAGGGAGTTCCATGCACTCATGTCTCTGTATAATACTGTATATAAGATGGAAGTTCCATTTACTCATGTCTCTGTATAATACTGTATATAAGATGGAAGGGAGTTCCATTTACTCATGTCTCTGTATAATACTGTATATAAGATGGAAGGGAGTTCCATTCACTCATGTCTCTGTATAATACTGTATATAAGATGGAAGGGAGTTCCATTTACTCATGTCTCTGTATAATACTGTATATAAGATGGAAGGGAGTTCCATTCAATCATGGCTCTGTATAATACTGTATATAAGATGGAAGGGAGTTCCATTTACTCATGTCTCTGTATAATACTGTATATAAGATGGAAGGGAGTTCCATTTACTCATGTCTCTGTATAATACTGTATATAAGATGGAAGGGAGTTCCATGCACTCATGTCTCTGTATAATACTGTATATAAGATGGAAGTTCCATTTACTCATGTCTCTGTATAATACTGTATATAAGATGGAAGGGAGTTCCATTTACTCATGTCTCTGTATAATACTGTATATAAGATGGAAGTTCCATTTACTCATGTCTCTGTATAATACTGTATATAAGATGGAAGGGAGTTCCATTTACTCATGTCTCTGTATAATACTGTATATAAGATGGAAGGGAGTTCCATTCACTCATGTCTCTGTATAATACTGTATATAAGATGGAAGTTCCATTTACTCATGTCTCTGTATAATACTGTATATAAGATGGAAGGGAGTTCCATTTACTCATGTCTCTGTATAATACTGTATATAAGATGGAAGGGAGTTCCATTCACTCATGTCTCTGTATAATACTGTATATAAGATGGAAGTTCCATTTACTCATGTCTCTGTATAATACTGTATATAAGATGGAAGGGAGTTCCATTTACTCATGTCTCTGTATAATACTGTATATAAGATGGAAGGGAGTTCCATTCACTCATGTCTCTGTATAATACTGTATATAAGATGGAAGGGAGTTCCATTCACTCATGTCTCTGTATAATACTGTATATAAGATGGAAGGGAGTTCCATTTACTCATGTCTCTGTATAATACTGTATATAAGATGGAAGGGAGTTCCATTTACTCATGTCTCTGTATAATACTGTATATAAGATGGAAGGGAGTTCCATTCACTCATGTCTCTGTATAATACTGTATATAAGATGGAAGGGAGTTCCATTTACTCATGTCTCTGTATAATACTGTATATAAGATGGAAGGGAGTTCCATTTACTCATGTCTCTGTATAATACTGTATATAAGATGGAAGGGAGTTCCATTCACTCATGTCTCTGTATAATACTGTATATAAGATGGAAGGGAGTTCCATTTACTCATGTCTCTGTATAATACTGTATATAAGATGGAAGTTCCATTTACTCATGTCTCTGTATAATACTGTATATAAGATGGAAGGGAGTTCCATTTACTCATGTCTCTGTAGAATACTGTATATAAGATGGAAGTTCCATTTACTCATGTCTCTGTATAATACTGTATATAAGATGGAAGGGAGTTCCATTTACTCATGTCTCTGTATAATACTGTATATAAGATGGAAGGGAGTTCCATTCACTCATGTCTCTGTATAATACTGTATATAAGATGGAAGGGAGTTCCATTTACTCATGTCTCTGTATAATACTGTATATAAGATGGAAGGGAGTTCCATTTACTCATGTCTCTGTATAATACTGTATATAAGATGGAAGGGAGTTCCATTTACTCATGTCTCTGTATAATACTGTATATAAGATGGAAGTTCCATTTACTCATGTCTCTGTATAATACTGTATATAAGATGGAAGGGAGTTCCATTTACTCATGTCTCTGTATAATACTGTATATAAGATGGAAGGGAGTTCCATTTACTCATGTCTCTGTATAATACTGTATATAAGATGGAAGGGAGTTCCATTCACTCATGGCTCTGTATAATACTGTATATAAGATGGAAGGGAGTTCCATTTACTCATGTCTCTGTATAATACTGTATATAAGATGGAAGGGAGTTCCATTTACTCATATCTCTGTATAATACTGTATATAAGATGGAAGGGAGTTCCATTCACTCATGTCTCTGTATAATACTGTATATAAGATGGAAGGGAGTTCCATGCACTCATGTCTCTGTATAATACTGTATATAAGATGGAAGTTCCATTTACTCATGTCTCTGTATAATACTGTATATAAGATGGAAGGGAGTTCCATTTACTCATGTCTCTGTATAATACTGTATATAAGATGGAAGGGAGTTCCATTTACTCATGTCTCTGTATAATACTGTATATAAGATGGAAGGGAGTTCCATTTACTCATGTCTCTGTATAATACTGTATATAAGATGGAAGGGAGTTCCATTTACTCATGTCTCTGTATAATACTGTATATAAGATGGAAGGGAGTTCCATTCACTCATGTCTCTGTATAATACTGTATATAAGATGGAAGGGAGTTCCATTTACTCATGTCTCTGTATAATACTGTATATAAGATGGAAGGGAGTTCCATTCACTCATGTCTCTGTATAATACTGTATATAAGATGGAAGGGAGTTCCATTTACTCATGTCTCTGTATAATACTGTATATAAGATGGAAGTTCCATTTATTCATGTCTCTGTATAATACTGTATATAAGATGGAAGGGAGTTCCATTTACTCATGTCTCTGTATAATACTGTATATAAGATGGAAGGGAGTTCCATTTACTCATGTCTCTGTATAATACTGTATATAAGATGGAAGGGAGTTCCATTTACTCATGTCTCTGTATAATACTGTATATAAGATGGAAGGGAGTTCCATTTACTCATGTCTCTGTATAATACTGTATATAAGATGGAAGGGAGTTCCATTTACTCATGTCTCTGTATAATACTGTATATAAGATGGAAGGGAGTTCCATTTACTCATGTCTCTGTATAATACTGTACGTTTCCTTGAATATGTTCTGGACCTGGGGACTGTGAAAAGACCCCTGGTGGCATGTCTGGTGGGGTAAGTGTGTGTGTCAGTGCTGTGTGTAAGTTGACTATGCAAACAATTTGTAGTTTCTTAGCAAAACAAGAAGTGACACAGTCAGTCTTTCCTTAACTCTTCAACAAGATAGACTGGCATGAGGAGTATTAGATGAGTGAGAAAAAAATATCAATATAATCCATTTTGATTTCAGGCTGTAACACAACATAATGTGGAATAAGTCAAGGGGTATGAATACTTTCTGAAGGCACTCTGTGTTCTCCTAAAGCCCTAACAGACATAACAACCTGGTTTACTCTCTAACCACAAAGCACACAACTACCACAGACGACTTCATAGAAAAGTGAGTGCTCTGCTCTCAAAACAATACAGGGTTGTTCCATAGCAACAACTGATAAACTGACATAGTGAATAATAACAACACAGGTGCTGTTTGATGAGGGACACCTAAAGAAGGAGAATGTGATGATTCCATAAACAGACGTAGTGAATAATAACAACACAGGTGCTGTTTGATGAGGGACACCTAAAGAAGGAGAATGTGATGATTCCATAAACAGACGTAGTGAATAATAACAACACAGGTGCTGTTTGATGAGGGACAACTAAAGAAGGAGAATGTGATGATTCCATAAACAGACGTAGTGAATAATAACAACACAGGTGCTGTTTGATGAGGGACACCTAAAGAAGGAGAATGTGATGATTCCATAAACAGACGTAGTGAATAATAACAACACAGGTGCTGTTTGATGAGGGACACCTAAAGAAGGAGAATGTGATGATTCCATAAACAGACGTAGTGAATAATAACAACACAGGTGCTGTTTGATGAGGGACAACTAAAGAAGGAGAATGTGATGATTCCATAAACAGACGTAGTGAATAATAACAACACAGGTGCTGTTTGATGAGGGACACCTAAAGAAGGAGAATGTGATGATTCCATAAACAGACGGACAATTCAACACGTACAGTAGGAGTACTCTATTTGAACATGAGGTGCGTGGTATGTGGTATCTCAGAAAAAAAATTAACTTAGACAATCATCAGGAGGTGTGATTCAACATCTCAACTCCTCCATCTCCGTCTCTCACTCTTCCACACACACATGCACAGAGCAGAGTATTGGCCTTGTAGGAGTGCTGACAGTATAGAGAAGTGCAGCTGTGTTCACATTTTTACCATGACTACTAGTCTGACTCATCTTCTAACACACACACACACACACACACACCAACACATGTATGTACCTACTTTACCAAGACCAGTGGAGGCTGGTGGGAGGAGCTGTAGGAGGATGGGCTCATTGAACTGGCCGGAATGGAATAATCGGAACGGAGTCAAACGTGGTTTCCATATGCTTGATGTGTTTGATACCGTTCCATTTCAGCCATTACAATGAGCCCATTCTCCTACAGCTCCTCCCACCAGCCTCCACTGATCAAGACAGGTGGGGTGAATCTCAATGATGTAAATGACAAAACATGAAAAACAGAGCATATGATTTATTTCTACAGGGTACAGAGGAACCCAGCTCTCAGTGTAGAAGATGGCAGGTGTAAGACATCAGGTAGTCCTAGCGGATGATGCAACCACATGCAACCCTCTCCCCTCATGTGTAGGGAGGCTTGTGTCAGAACAACCACTGTGTCTTCCATTCAGGTCCCATCTTCTCTAACAGCAGAGGACTATGCAGTATACAGTGCATATCTTCTTCTGTTGGAACACAGCCTAGGTCATCAATAGATGACAGAGTCCAGACACCCAAATCAGATCATTGCTCTGTGTTCCTGACAGAGCAGGGTCCAACCCCCACTCTGATGTCTTCCCGTCAGTCCCTGACCCACATTACACACCCTCCTCCCCTCCAGCCTCATACCATCAAGGTCATCTGTTCTGACCCACATTACCACATTACACACCCTCCTCCCCTCCAGCCTCATACCATCAAGGTCATCTGTTCTGACCCACATTACCACATTACACACCCTCCTCCCCTTCAGCCTCATACCATCAAGGTCATCTGTTCTGACCCACATTACACACCCTCCTCCCCTCCAGCCTCATACCATCAAGGTCATCTGTTCTGACCCACATTACCACATTACACACCCTCCTCCCCTCCAGCCTCATACCATCAAGGTCATCTGTTCTGACCCACATTACACACCCTCCTCCCCTCCAGCCTCATACCATCAAGGTCATCTGTTCCTACCCACATTACCACATTACACACCCTCCTCCCCTCCAGCCTCATACCATCAAGGTCATCTGTTCTGACCCACATTACCACATTACACACCCTCCTCCCCTCCAGCCTCATACCATCAAGGTCATCTGTTCTGACCCACATTACACACCCTCCTCCCCTCCAGCCTCATACCATCAAGGTCATCTGTTCTGACCCACATTACCACATTACACACCCTCCTCCCCTCCAGCCTCATACCATCAAGGTCATCTGTTCTGACCCACATTACACACCCTCCTCCCCTCCAGCCTCATACCATCAAGGTCATCTGTTCCTACCCACATTACCACATTACACACCCTCCTCCCCTCCAGCCTCATACCATCAATGTCATCTGTTCTGACCCACATTACCACATTACACACCCTCCTCCCCTCCAGCCTCATACCATCAAGGTCATCTGTTCTGACCCACATTACACACCCTCCTCCCCTCCAGCCTCATACCATCAAGGTCATCTGTTCCGACCCACATTACACACCCTCCTCCCCTCCAGCCTCATACCATCAAGGTCATCTGTTCTGACCCACATTACCACATTACACACCCTTCTCCCCTCCAGCCTCATACCATCAAGGTCATCAGTTCTGACACACATGCTCCATGTGACACACACACACACAGACATGCATAAGCACACAGGCTGAGAAACACACACAGGCAAACACACTAAGGGTCACATAAACAGGGGAACACACGCAAATGAACATTTAGAGGATTGTTCCTCTATCTGTACACAGAAGAGTGAATACTGCAGAGTACAGGCTGGCTGGCTGGCTGGTGTAACACATTGGATTGTGCTCTCACGCATACATACACAATGACAGAGGGTCAGTGGGTGCATCGGTGAGGATGAATGCTGAGTGGGACTGAAAGTGTAGCATAGAAAACAGGAATAACAAAAATATCTGAGAATCTATCCTCATCCATCTTTCTGCTCACTAATTCTGTTTTTCCCCTACTCTGTGTTGTCCCTGACCTGTGGGCTCCTACTCTGTGTTGTCCCTGACCTGTGGGCTCCTACTCTGTGTTGTCCCTGACCTGTGGGCTCCTACTCTGTGTTGTCCCTGACCTGTGGGCTCCTACTCTGTGTTGTCCCTGACCTGTGGGCTCCTACTCTGTGTTGTCCCTGACCTGTGGGCTCCTACTCTGTGTGGTCCCTGACCTGTGGGCTCCTACTCTGTGTGGTCCCTGACCTGTGGGCTCCTACTCTGTGTTGTCCCTGACCTGTGGGCTCCTACTCTGCTCTGGGCAGGAACAGAATTGGGCAGAGAGAAACACATAGGGGGACACAGAGAGGGGGACACAGAGAGGGGGACACAGAGAGGGGGACACAGAGAGGGGGACACAGAGAGAGGGACACAGAGAGGGGGACACAGAGAGAGGGACACAGAGAGAGGGACACAGAGAGAGGGACACAGAGAGAGGGACACAGAGAGGGGGACACAGAGAGGGGGACACAGAGAGACGTATGGTGGCGGTGTAGGTTATCCACCTGAGGTTAGGTTATCCATCCGCCCTCCCTGACACGAGGCATGTGCAAGTCAGCACGCGCGCACACAGCCCACCTGGGGGTGTGAGGTCTGCCTGCCTGCCCCACTCCACCACTCCTCAGAAAGGGAGAGAGGAGGAGAGGAGGCATGAGGAAGGAGAGGGGAGGGAGAGGCCAGGGTGGAGTCACCAAAAACACTCCAGCACCAAGAGAGGGGGAGGAAAATGAAGAAGGAATAGTGTTTTTAAAAGAGTGGTCTTTGTGGGAAAGACTTGGGACTGAATGGAAAATAGAGGGAAATATGAGGAGGCAAGGAATGGGTGGAGGGAAGAGGGGAAGAGGGTAGAGAGATGGGGGGAAGAAAGGGTGAAAGGGTTTAACGTAGTGAACAAAAGGAGGAAATAATACCCTCACAAATGGTTCAAATACTGTATTTGACAAACAGTGGAATGGATAGCAGATGATGTCACTGTAGTTAGATGAAGTCATACTGTTTAAATCTCACAATAGCACCTTCTTTCAGTTGGATTACTTTGGGTAGGAATCTGACCAAGACCCATGCATCAAAGACAGACAGACAACAATCAGTAGGCTACAGCAGTACAGTGAAGGAAAATACTAAAAAATAATACAACTATGGTGCAACAATCTAACACCAATGAGAGAGAGAGAGAGAGAGAGAGAGAGAGAGAGAGAGAGAGAGAGGTGGGTGAGAGAACTAGAGAGAGAGAGGTGGGTGAGAGAACTAGAGAGAGAGAGAGAGAGGTGGGTGAGAGAACTAGAGAGAGAGATGTGGGTGAGAGAACTAGAGAGAGAGAGAGAGAGAGAGGTGGGTGAGAGAACTAGAGAGAGAGAGGTGGGTGAGAGAACTAGAGAGAGAGATGTGGGTGAGAGAACTAGAGAGAGAGAGAGAGAGAGAGAGGTGGGTGAGAGAACTAGAGAGAGAGGTGGGTGAGAGAACTAGAGAGAGAGAGAGAGAGAGAGAGAGAGAGGTGGGTGAAAGAACTAGAGAGAGAGAGAGAGAGGTGGGTGAGAGAACTAGAGAGAGAGAGGTGGGTGAGAGAACTAGAGAGAGAGAGAGAGAGAGAGGTGGGTGAGAGAACTAGAGAGAGAGAGGTGGGTGAGAGAACTAGAGAGAGAGAGAGAGAGAGAGGTGGGTGAGAGAACTAGAGAGAGAGAGGTGGGTGAGAGAACTAGAGAGAGAGGTGGGTGAGAGAACTAGAGAGAGAGAGAGAGAGAGAGAGAGAGGTGGGTGAAAGAACTAGAGAGAGAGAGAGAGAGGTGGGTGAGAGAACTAGAGAGAGAAGTGGGTGAGAGAACTAGAGAGAGAGAGAGAGAGAGGTGGGTGAGAGAACTAGAGAGAGAGAGGTGGGTGAGAGAACTAGAGAGAGAGGTGGGTGAGAGAACTAGAGAGAGAGAGGTGGGTGAGAGAACTAGAGAGAGAGAGGTGGGTGAGAGAACTAGAGAGAGAGAGGTGGGTGGGAGAGAGCTAGAGAGAGAAGGGAGAGTGAGCTAGAGAGAGAAGGGAGAGAGAGCTAGAGAGAGAGAAGGGAGAGAGAGCTGAAGGGAGAGTGCTAGAGAGAGAGAGAGAAGGGAGAGAGAGAGCTAGAGAGAGAGAGAAAAGGGAGAGTGAGCTAGAGAGAGAGAGAGAAGGGAGAGTGAGCTAGAGAGAGAGAGAGAAGGGAGAGTGAGCTAGAGAGAGAGAGAAGGGAGAAAGAGCTAGAGAGAGAGAGAAGGGAGAGAGAGCTAGAGAGAGAGAGAGAGCTAGAGCGAGTTAGAGAGAGGAGATAGATATAAATATATAGAGGGAGTTAAAGCGAAAGAATAGAGAGAACCTTCCCCTGCACAGTGGCATTTTGCCAGCCTTGTCTCTCCCAGGAGTCAGGCTAAGATTAGCTCCCCATATGTTCAAGTCAGGCGTAGCCCGTTTTAAAGGGCCAACGCTCGCCTTGCCTGTAGCACTGCAGAGAACACACCATCAATCCCTGTGCTCTGTCATGCTTTACATCAACCACTACATACCATACATATCCAATAACCATGACGTCTGTTGTAAAATATCTAACGTTTTCAAGCCATATTGTATCGTCTATATACCAAGCTTGTAGCCTAGCAGATTGTATCCATGTGTCTAAATCGTTTCCAGACATCACACCCAGCAACACACCAGACATGCCCCCAAGCAACACACCAGACATACCCCCAAGCAACACACCAGACATGCCCCCAAGCAACACACCAGACATGCCCCCAAGCAACACACCAGACATGCCCCCAAGCAACACACCAGACATGACACCAAGCAACACACCAGACATGCCCCCAAGCAACACACCAGACATGCCCCCAGGCAACACACCAGACATGTCCCAAGCAACACACCAGACATGTCCCCAAGCAACACACCAGACATGTCCCCAAGCAACACACCAGACATGTCCCCAAGCAACACACCAGACATGTCCCCAAGCAACACACCAGACATGTCCCCAAGCAACACACCAGACATGTCCCCAAGCAACACACCAGACATGTCCCCAAGCAACACACCAGACATGCCCCCAAGCAACACACCAGACATGCCCCCAAGCAACACACCAGACATGGCCCCAAGCAACACACCAGACATGGCCCCAAGCAACACACCAGACATGGCTCCAAGCAACACACCAGACATGACTCCAAGCAACACACCAGACATGACTCCAAGCAACACACCAGACATGACCCCAAGCAACACACCAGACATGTCCCCAAGCAACACACCAGACATGTCTCCAAGCAACACACCAGACATGTCCCCAAGCAACACACCAGACATGTCCCCAAGCAACACACCAGACATGTCCCCAAGCAACACACCAGACATGTCTCCAAGCAACACACCAGACATGTCCCCAAGCAACACACCAGACATGTCCCCAAGCAACACACCAGACATGTCCCCAAGCAACACACCAGACATGCCCCCAAGCAACACACCAGACATGGCCCCAAGCAACACACCAGACATGACACCAAGCAACACACCAGACATGACTCCAAGCAACACACCAGACATGACTCCAAGCAACACACCAGACATGGTGCCAAGCAACACACCAGACATGGCGCCAAGCAACACACCAGACATGTCTCCAAGCAACACCAGACATGTCTCCAAGCAACACACCAGACATGGCTCCAAGCAACACACCAGACATGACTCTAAGCAACACACCAGACATGGCTCCAAGCAACACACCAGACATGGCTCCAAGCAACACACCAGACATGACTCTAAGCAACACACCAGACATGGCTCCAAGCAACACACCAGACATGGCTCCAAGCAACACACCAGACATGGCTCCAAGCAACAGACCAGACATGGCTCCAAGCAACACACCAAACATGACACCAAGCAACACACCAGACATGACACCAAGCAACACACCAGACATGTCCCCAAGCAACACACCAGACATGGCTCCAAGCAACACACCAGACATGGCCCCGAGCAACACACCAGACATGGCCCCGAGCAACACACCAGACATGTCCCCAAGCAACACACCAGACATGTCCCCAAGCAACACACCAGACATGACTCCAAGCAACACACCAGACATGGCCCCAAGCAACACACCAGACATGGCTCCAAGCAACACACCAGACATGACTCTAAGCAACACACCAGACATGGCTCCAAGCAACACACCAGACATGGCTCCAAGCAACACACCAAACATGACACCAAGCAACACACCAGACATGACTCCAAGCAACACACCTGACATGCCTCCAATATCATGAAAACTCAAAACAAAGCTACAGGGATACGTTCTAAATTGTGACATGTAATAATCATGGTTTGGCAGGATTCATGACAGTACTATACACAAACAGTTCCCAGTCAGAGAGGGAGAGTAGCCAGCAGAGGGGTGAGAGTTAAACACATGCCACTACAGCCTCTTCCTCCTCCCCCATTCATTTTTCGTTAACTACTCAGCCATTCTATACTCCAGGAGAAACCAGACGCCAGCCGGCACGGGCGAGAGCCACAACACTACAAACATGCTACACCATTTCCAGGGCACCGTAAACTCAGTCAGCCCCACAGACAGGTCCGATGAAGGGGAAGAGACACCACTTAGGCCAAGCCATGGGTCCTCAGTCAGCCCCACAGACAGGTCCGATGAGGGGGAAGAGACACCACTTAGGCCAAGCCATGTGTCCTCAGTCAGCCCCACAGACAGGTCCGATGAAGGGGAAGAGACACCACTTAGGCCAAGCCATGGGTCCTCAGTCAGCCCCACAGACGGGTAAGATGAGGGGGAAGAGACACCACTTAGGCCAAGCCATGGGTCCTCAGTCAGCCCCACAGACAGGTCCGATGAGGGGGAAGAGACACCACTTAGGCCAAGCCATGGGTCCTCAGTCAGCCCCACAGACAGGTCCGATGAGGGGGAAGAGACACCACTTAGGCCAAGCCATGGGTCCTCAGTCAGCCCCACAGACAGGTCCGATGAAGGGGAAGAGACACCACTTAGGCCAAGCCATGTGTCCTCAGTCAGCCCCACAGACAGGTCCGATGAGGGGGAAGAGACACCACTTGCAGGAGAGTCCATTATAGAGTGTTCATTAGAGCAGAAACATGCAACAGGGATGCTGATGATACTCAACCCCTTCTTGACATTTGAGTGGTCCCTGTAGACTGCATCAGGGGAGGAGCATGAGTTGGTGAATACAGAACATGAATCCAAATGTCATTTAGGTTCCCACTGAGGCTCAATATGTTTCATGCACATCTTGGTTGGGGAGTATAAAGGGGTGACAGACACTTGATTTCAAGAGGTATTAAACAGGTTTTATTGATAATTAAAGAATATCTGACGTAACCAATGGAAATACAACCAAATGGAATAATTGTTGTTCGTGCTCTACAGATACGTTCCTAAGAGCTGTTTTCTACAGAACACAGGTGCATCTTGATTCTTCATTGAAAGCTCTGACATTTGTTCTCTCTACATGTGGGCAGTCTTTTCAAAACTCCACCTTCTCAATCCAACAAACAGTCCATGGCCTATTGCCAACAAGCTGAATGGAATAGCTATCCTGAAACACCACACGCTTCCTGTAAATACTACATACACATCGCTCCCACACACACACGCAACCCATCTCAACACATGACCATCCTAGAGGGAGGTCATGCCATGATGTCATCTGCCACTCACTGTTGCCACAGAAACGAGGTCACGGCTAACCCTTTCTAAATCAAGGGAGGGGATTCCGCAACATGGCACCATATTCCATTTATAGTGCACTATTTTTGACCAAGGCCCATAGGTCGTCATTTGGTACACACCCTGGTTAAACCAAACCCGCTAGCACAGTACTTTCCATCTGTAGTCAGAAACACAATGACTCAGTGTCTTTGTTCCATCCACCTTTCCGCTTTACAGTCTACGTGTATTTGCGCATGGTGCAGGTGCACATTTGATGAATGAACAGGAAACACTTCATTTGAAGAGAAGAGAAATCACACCAGCATGGTAACTGTGGTAACTAACACTGCTCTAGCATTTCCTGAAAAGCTACTACAAAGTGTTAGAACCCTACTACAAAGCCCAGTATAATCCTTCTAGAACTGAAAATGTATACATTGAATGTGTATATTTATTTGTATATCGTATGTATATACAATGTAGAATTAAAGAGTGAAAACTAGACTTTTATAGAGTATGCTGAAGTGATTCTTCAACGGGGGGGGGGATGTTTGTATGGATGGGGTAAGCCGGCCTTGACTATTTTCCATAATGACGTTTTAGCATTTGTGGCACAAATCCCATTCAAGTCATGGGACCGATATTAGCATTTTTCGAGCATCATGTCTAAATCATCCAAAAATTGATTGCGAAGCTCACCAAAGTCACGTATAGATGATTTGAACATGCAAACAATGCTAATAACGACCCCATGACTTGAATGGGAATTGTGTCACAAATGCTAAAATGTTAGCATTTGGAAACACTGCCAGACACGGACAAATAAACTAAACCCAAGCATGGATTGCTGTCATACCTTGTACATAGACTGCTTACAGGGTAAGGAAACCAATTGTTCATTTTGTAATTTGGGTGAACTCTCTCTTTAATCATGACAACAGATGGTGCCCAAGAGCCTTAGCTGATAAGAATGTAGCCTATCAGCAAACCTGCGGAAGTTCACTGAGGTCAAAACTAACATGACAACCATTTCTCTGACTGTCTGAACATGTCTAACTGAAACGGTGAAAACAGTCAGTTCAACAAGAAAAGCCTTCAACTAAATTCTGCCCAAAATAACTGTGACTGTACAGAGTATACAGAGGTACACATGTCAAAACTCAACATTGACAACCAGTCTAACAATGACAGAATGCTCCAAAAACAGACACGTGTCAGAATATTGGACATTGATCAGCTTTGCCAGTCTCCTGCTATAAACAGACTGCCAGTTCAGCAACAGCACGGACAGAATGTTCTGTCTGAAACCGTAGCAGATTCACTCCGTATATAAACACACCAGCGTGCCACGACTTGGTAGACCAGGGAACAACAGCCCGCCAGCGCTTAGAGGCCACGTGCTACAGGTTACCACACACACACACGCACACGCGCATGCGTGTCTGTGTGACCCACTAACTTTTAGCTCAGCTGACTTCAGAACTCTGAGAGGAGGGCCTGCCCCCTGTCTCCTGAGCCTACGGTTCCTCCTCCTTTCCTCCTCCTCTCGCTGGCCGCCTTTCTCAGCACATGCCTGACTCTGCCGCCAATCGCCACCCAGCCCGGGACGCTTTAAAATCCGACCCAGCCTTGCCGCCAGCCACTTAATCACAACAACCTAGTGCACGACGCAGCCGCCAGAAAGCCTGAGCGCTGAACTAGCAGCCATGCAGCGAGCTAGAGGGGGAAGAGAACTAACTACACACTGCACTACAGTATGTGTTGGTTTACACACCTGACTTTAAACACCTCTCCTCTATGACACAGAGCTCAGACAACTCTGAACACAAACCAAACATGGTCACCGGCGTGAGCGCCAACAGACAGATGCCATGGGCACGACAGTGGATGTCTATTTACAGTATGTCTGTTTGTAGATCAGGGGCAAGTGTGAAGCTCACTAATATGATGCATAAACATGAACATGTGCTCACACACACACACACACACACACACAGACACACACACTAAAAAAGCTGCAGCAGTATATAGCCTACCTCCCTTCCCAATGTATGGAAAGCTACTACTCGAACCCTACTAAAGTCTTTATTTTAAACCAACAACACCAAGACAACAAAACAGACAAGGGACATCACAGACAGATGAGAGACCAGCAGGAACACAAGGACTGAAGCTCTCCAATCACACTAATAACAAAGAAATAGACCAGATATTACACCCACCAGCTCTGTCTATCTGCCCCAGGTCGAGTCTCTCTTACCTCTGTCCCCAGATTGGCCTTTACAAACCAGGCTTTACTGTTGTCCTCAAAATGTTCCACCTTTCCAGCCATTCAAAACAGGTAGAAAGAGAGAGAGGAGGGAGGGAGGGAGGGAGAGAGGGGGGGGGGAACAACAATCAATAGAATAATATGATGAGCCTTTTTAAAGAGGTGTCACTCCACACATGACTGCCTAAAGAATATTTATATTCATTCATCTTTCCCTATATAATCCCATTGTCATATTCTCCCCTCCTGACAGAAAACAACCCTAACACATATCACTTCCATTTGTCTTCAAATGCCAAGCTGGTGCTTCCTCACTGCTGTGAGCAAGAGTGAGAGAGTGAGAGTGAGAGTGAGAGAGAGTGAGAGAGAGAGAGAGAGAGAGAGAGAGAGCAAGGATTCTGTTTTAATGATAAAATGATGTAATGCATCATGAAAGAGGAGAGCCTCTATTCACGATTGTAGCTACTGTATTTGCCTTTAAATATCACCATGACCTCATATCAACTTAATATTTCAGGTAAATGGTCATGAATTATTACATGTTCATAATTCATATACAGTTTATATTCATGTATAGATTACTGTCAATAAGAGAATAAAAGCAACGTTCAGACACTGCAATGGGGTTGTTACATTTACAGTAATCATTTAAGTAATGAAACAATAGCTGCAGTTTACATTTGTCCACCTAACCCTACCCCCATCTAGCTGTTTAGAGTGCCGGCAGTGTTTTGTCTCCAGCTAACCCTCCTGGTCTCTCCGCCCCCCTCTACTCTATCTCAAATATACCCCCCTCCAGGGCCGGCATTCTGCCTGGTAATTAATATTTACCCAGTGAGCCAATCTGCCTTGGTGTGCTTCTCTCTCTCTCCGTCGGCTGGCCGTATCCCCATCAGAAGACTTGAGCTTCCTCTCGTCTAACCCCTACTATCACTCTCTCTCTCGTCTTTGCTCCAATCCATTCAGGAAGCCATCTTGTGTTTTAAATCCTGTTTTACTTCAGCCCAAGTACAAACACACATTCTCTGTCCCTCCCTCTCTCCCTCGCTTGTTCCCCTACACCAATAGGTCTAGCGCGCACACACACGGGAGTTTTTTTTAAAGCCAGCCTCTGATCGCTTTCACTGCTGCACTACACACTACCTCCTCCCACTCCCTCTTTAATCTTTTAACCCCCCTCCTCCCTCTGTCTTTCCAGCGAGTAAAGCTAACTGCATTCGTGTTGTGAAAACTCCCCCCTACCCCTTCAACCATACACTCGCATGAAAACACACACACACACACATACGGCGAGACGTCACGCTACACATAGCACACAAAGAGAGTCAAGCAACCAATCAGCAGCCATCCTGAGCTCTGCTGCTAGGGTGAAAGAGAGAGAGAGAGAGAGAGAGAGAGAGAGAGAGAGAGAGAGAGAGAGAGAGAGAGAGAGAGAGAGAGAGAGAGAGAGAGAGAGAGAGAGAGAGAGAGAGAAGGTGGACTGGGGGATGGGACCTCTCTATGGCTGTCAATTATCTCCTGGAGCTCGGCTTTCCTAAACAATGACTCTGGTATGTGGTATCACTGAGGACCATCTGTGTCAGGGCTGCCTGCAATAACTGGACTGGACTGCACAGTGCAGAGTGCGCATGCACACCCACACACGCTCCCTGTGTAGCAGGGAACAGACACTTACACAGCACCACAGCCATTTAAACATGCTGACTCAACATCCACATACACGGACAGTGTAATGTAGCAAACACTAGTCATTGACAAAAGATGAAATTAAAGAAAACACATTGCCTATTTTGTATCATTCTAACAAAATAACCCCCAAGGTAATACAATAAAACTGCTCCCCCTCCATTCTGCAGAGGAGTTTTTCTCTTTTAGGAACCTGACCCTGCGAGACTAATACACCGATCATATCTAGGAGGTCTGGGGGGGAAGTGTTTTGCTTATGTCAATTTAAAGGGAGAGAGAGATGTCCTGCTAGTACCGTCTCAGACCCAGGTAAAAGGTTCATATGCTCTCTGTTTCGTTTTTACTGACACTAGTAATGGGTCTGTGAATGCCAGTGAACTATTGGCATGAGCGGAGTTGTATCTAGGGTTTTGTCAGGTTCTTATACTTCCCAATCAGAGTGCCAGGCAACAAATATACTGTATATGGGCTTACCTGGATATAGTGTTGCTGTATAGTGGCAACATTTTATTTTTTACAAGTGACAATTCTTTGTTGAAAAAGCACGAATCACCAAAACAGAATGACGAAAGAGAGAGTAGAAAACGGGGGGAAAAAATGGCATAGAGAAAAAAGACTGGGTAAAAGTCAAACGGAGTGAACGAGTTCATGTTGAGGACGGAGAGAGAAAGAGAGAAAGAGAGAAAGAGCGGGACTGGAGTGGTAGTAAAGCAGTCAGTGAGTAACACAGCGTTTGTAATGTCTGTCTGAGCCACAGCCTCTTATATGGCTGGTGTGTGAAATCCCCTGTTCTGACGTCACTCACTGGAGACGCCCGCTGCCGCGTGTGTGAGAGTGTGTGTGTGAGAGAGAGTCTGTGTGAGTGAGTGTGTAACGTCTGCTCCCGCTTCCCCCCCCCCCCCCCCCTGGCGCTTGAGGGCGCCAAGCTGCCCTGCATCACGCACTCCTGACATCTATTACGCACACCTGCCTTCCCTTGTCACACACATCAGCGATATTTGACTCACCTGGACTCATTCATCACCTGTTTATTTCCTCCCCTATATTTGTCAGTTCCCTGCTCTGTTCCCCACTGCTGTATTGATTGTTTTTGTCTTTGTTACCCTTGTGCTGACGCTGTTCCCGTCTGGTTCCATGTCTGTTCCTTATTAAATGTTTGACTCCCAGTACCTGCTTCTCCAGCGTCATCCCCATGTGACAGACTGTGTGTGTGGGGGACAGCGAGAGCAGATGCGCAGCGTGGCTGTGTTATGGGTGGTGACCGACCAACATCGTCATGCATCTGACGGCGTGCCATGCCTTTCTTGTGTCTGTGGCACGCGGGAGAGCATGCTCTTGCTCTGCAGTGCTTACATTAATTAAAAATATATCTGTAGTAAGGTCTGTTAGACATGCGACTCTGAGTCGAGACTAACGCAGAAGTTTGTGGACTACTCAGTCTCACATAATTTACCTTATATCTCCAACCCATCTCAATACTCAGTACTGACTGACGTGGTCACACTACACCCGGCAACCCCAGACGGCCATCACCATGTCTTTACACACACACACACGTACAATCCCATCTGCGCAATGACATTACTGTAATCCTGATATAAAAAACAAGACCCCCCATAACTAAATCTCAGCGTATTCCCACGTACCCTGTCAGTCAGTCTCCCTCACCCCCACTCACACAAATGACAGTGCCTGGTAACACAGGCCTCACCATCCTCCCGTTCAACCCCTGCAAATTAAACAAGAATGAGTGGTGTTCAGTCTGGTGTAAACAGGTTACCAACCCCCCAGGACTCTCCTCACTCACCCAGACCTGTGACAACCCACCTCCACTCCCACACCCATCTAGACTGAGGAACAGAATCAGGGGGAGGGAGACTCATTGCAACCACTTTAATGATGAGTTGTAAAGATCTACAGTTCAAAGGAGGGTGGGGGGTGGGGTGGGGGGCCGGCTGTAATTACAACACTATTAACAGTATTATTTCAGGTCTGACTCCATCCACCCTGTCCTCTCATGTGACCATGCCTCTGGTCTCTAGAGTCTCCGGTTAATCCCTAATAACAGCCACTCCCCTCCCTCTTCAACAGCACACACACAACACTGGCTGTCACCCATCACTACATTGAACTAAGAGAAGTGTGATCGCTCCTGTCATATGTACTGCTCACAGCTTATTAGGCCTGGTTCACAGTCGGGTATGTGATCAAAACATGCCACATGGTTATTGTAAGAAGATGTCTAAATTACGTACTTTTTTTTTACTTGGCTTAATACAGGCTAAATAAAAGAGGCAGTAGACCTATAAAACATCATATACATCTTTAAATATAGAGTAATGTACAGTTGAAGTCGGAAGTTTACATACACTTAGGTTGGTGCCATTAAAACTAGTTTTTCAACCACTGCACACATTTCTTGTTAACAAACTATAGTTTTGGCAAGTCAGTTAGGACATCTACTTTGTGAATGACAAAAGTAATTTTTCCTACAATTGTTTACAGACACTAGTTTAGTTTACATACACTAAGTTGACTGTGCCTTTAAACAGCTGGGAAAATTCCAGAAAATTATGTCATGGCTTTAGAAGCATCTGATTGGCTAATTGACATCATTTGAGTCAATTGGATGTGTACCTGTGGATGTATTTAAAGGCCTACCTTCAAACTCAGTGCCTCTTTTCTTGACATTATGGGAAAATCAAAAGAAATCAGCCAAGACCTCCATAAGTCTGATTCATCCTTGGGAGCAATTTCCAAATGCCTGAAGGTACCACGTTCATCTGTACAAACAATAGTACGCAAGTATAAACACCATGGGACCACGCAGCCATCATACCGCTCAGGAAGGAGATGCGTTCTGTCTCCTGGAGATGAACATACTTTGGTACAAAGCAAATGAACTTGTGAAGATGCTGGAGGAAACAGTTACACAAGTATCTATATCCATAGTAAAACGGGTCCTGTTTCGGCAACCTGAAAGGACTCTCAGCAAGGAAGAAGCCACTGCTCCAAAACCACCATAAAAAAAGCCAGACTAAGGTTTGTAACTGCAAATGGAGACAAAGATCTTACTTTTTGGAGAAATGTCCTCTGGTCTGATATAACAGAAATATAACTGTTTGGCCATAATGACCATTGTTATGTTTGGAGGAAAAAGGGGGAGGCTTGCAAGCCAAAGAACACCATCCCAACCCGTGAAGCATGGGGGTGGCAGCATCATGTTTTGGGGGTGCTCTGCTGCAGGAGGGACTGGTGCACTTCTCAAAATAGATGGCATCATGAAGTAGGAAAATTATGTGAATATATTGAAGCAACATCTCAAGACATCGGTCAGGAAGTTAAAGCTTGGTCGCAAATGGGTCTTCCAAATGGACAATGACCCCAAGCATACTTCCAAAGTTGTGGCAAAATGGCTTAAGGACAACAAAGTCAAGGTATTGGAGTTGCCATCACAAAGCCCTGACCTCAATCCTATAGAACATATAGAATCCTATAGAATAAACACCATGAGATGTGTGGCCAGCTCTCATCTGGAGAGGACAATGAAGGATGGAGATGAATAATAATAGATTTATTTTATATTGCTCTTTTCATACAGAATCTCAAAGTCGCTTTCAAATTGTTTAAATAATTCAGGGAGCTAGTAGTTGATGGGAGAAGGTCTTCCACAGCCAGACCATGATGCAGTTCAGTACAGGGGTAGCGTGAGTGGAGGTGTCGACGATGGTCTAGCCAGGGAGGGAGAAACATCAGACAGGCAGGCCCGGAGCTTTTCATCAGACACCTCTGTCTCTGAAGTTCACAGCTAGTACTTCTCCTCTGTAGGAAGGCTGGAACATCCACTACCGAAAGTGTAGCACGCACTTGTGATGCTTTGGCAGCTATAAGCGCCTGAGACCACCACACCTCGGCAGTAATCAGTAAGTGTCCTACGAGGCGAGCATCTGTCATCCCCTCATACAGTCCACATCCTTCCAGAAACAGGGGCAGGTGGAATAAAAAGCCACTGCTGTGTTGATCAGGCGTTGATGCATCATTCAAATTAGATTGTTTGCTTGGCTAGCCAGCTGACCAGACTTCCCATCATCAGTCCTGCAACTCCATGGGTCACCACCAGATATTTTAGCTCAACCTTCAACAGGTTTTCACCCCACACAATTTTTATTTTAAATGCAACAAAAAATATATATATATAAAAATATGTACAATATTTACAGAGCTCTCTGCCAAGGCTTCCTCATGGCTCCATGGCAACCACAGATGCCAAGGCGATGGGGACTCAGAGAAGACAGAGGTGAGGGGGATGGGAGGGAGATGGGAGGGAGCTGTTCAACCTCTGTGCTCAATACAGTTCACCTAAGGAGCACAGCTACAGCCTCTTCTCTCTGTCCATCCAACTCATGGCTGGCCATTACAATCTTACACTGTAAATACAGTCTGCGTTATAGCATGGCCCATACAAACACCCACCGCACACACACTCTATCCCTGTGTGTTAGGTGTGTAAGAGTGACGGGGGGAGGGAATTTTCAGGTTCAGATAGACAGACATTATTAGTCACACATCACCTATAACTCTGATATCTCTAATCACACTGTTACCAGGGTGCAATGGTTTGTTTCTATGAGAAAATCACCATCAATATACAGGTAACTACCAAAATAAAGGAAATACTCCTGAATTTGTATAACAATGCCCAATTTGCCATTATTTTGTCTACCATGGCTAGAAGAGATGTCAGTGACTTTGAAAAGGGGGTCTCAAAGAACCATAGGGGGTTTAAAGTGTGTGTGTGTCAGTCACCAGATCTCAACCCAAATGAACACTTATGGAAGATTCTGGAGCGGTGCCTGAGACAGAGTCTTCCACCACCACCAAAAAAACAAAAAACATTTATTGTAGAATAATGGTGTCACATTCATCCAATAGAGTTTCAGACACTTGTAGAATCTATGCCAAGATGCATTGAAGCTGTTTTGGTGGCTTGTGGTTGACAAACACCCTATTAAGACACTTTATGTTGGCGTTTCCTTTATTTTGGCAGTTACATGTTCCAACACTGTTAAGTTGTTGGTCTAACTTATAACTAGATCTACAAAGCTAAAAAGACAGATACAAAAACAGACAGATCAGTATTAATGGTTAATAAAAATGATTTAGGGCAGACACTAGTCTGGATCAGACCCTAGCTAGGCCTACTCCAGGTTAAACAGAGGTAGAGTTCTCCTACGAGGTCACTGGTCTGTGGCATAGGATCATCTTTCCAGTCCATAAACACTAGCTGGGCTGCTTCTGTATTCCTCTCTTGAGACAGATAGAAGAGGTCATGAGTATCGTGTTAGATATAACTGGGTGTTTCTACAATGTAGGTCCCTGAATATACAGTTACTATAAGTCAGGGTTGTCAAACTCATTCCACGGAGGGCCATGTGTCTGCAGGTTTTTGTTTTTTCCTTTCATTTAAGACCTAGACAACCAGGTGAGGGGAGTTCCTTAACAATTTGTGACCTTAATTCATCAATGAAGTACAAGGGTGGAGCAAAAACCTGCAGACACTCGGCCCTCCCTGGAATGACTTTGACAAGTGCTGTATGCGAATGCAGGATGATAAATTAGGATATGAATTGGATATGGATATGAATTGAAGTCATTCCCACTAAAGCAGGACTACTGGAATGTCTGGGTTACAAGTTACAACTCCTCTCCATGACCCTCATCTTAAATATGACCACATTTGAGGTCTAGGTAACCAATCAGACTGGGAAAGTGACAGTGTGAAAACAAAGGGGACAGAGTGACAGTGCAGGGGAGGGCAATCCAGGAGGTAAGCCAATATTTCCTGTGATTAACTGAACCTCTTCCCCCCTGATCAGATCTTATCCTCTGTCCCCAAGGCTATAGGCCACCATGTCCAAAATGTTGCCCATGTCTCTGTGTACAGCCCCCCCTCCCCTTTCTTAAACACACACAGAAAGGGAAGAAGGGAGGAAAGAGTAGATGAGCAGCAGCCTCTTTCCTGTGGCCTTGCCTAGCCAGTTCACAGTTTTTCCTGAGCCCTTCCTACTCGCTGCTGACTATTTATTTACATTCTTCCTGTCCTCCTGCCTCTTAGCCCCATCCCCATCCTGTGTACTCACCGCACTCCCCTCCTCCCTCCGGGGCCCTGGTCCTAAGGTCAACCCCCACACCCTCCCTCCACCGTTGCACTGACCCTAAGGTCAACCCCCACCCTGATCCTACCTTTCAACCCCATCCCCCGTCCTGCGTACGCACCGCACACACACACCCTCCCCCCTCCTCCCTCTGTGACCCTGGTCCTAAGGTCAACCACTACACCCTCCCTCCTCCTCCTCCCTCCCTGGCCCTAAGGTCAACCCTCACTCTGAGTGGCCCTGGCCCGAAGGTCGACCCTCACTCTGAGTGGCCCTGACCCTAAGGTCAACCCTCACTCGGAGTGGCCCTGGCCCTAAGGTTGACCCCCACCCTGAGTGCCAGTGCGGGGCTTCAGGAGTCAGGGAAGAAAACGCAGAAGGAGCTAGAAGGAATTCTTGTTGAATGGAAGGAGGAACCAAACACAACCCTCATCTTCATTATTCCACAAACAGAGCTAATGGAGAACGTTGGGGTGGTTGCTTACATTGGCACAAAACCTTAGTACTTGGCCAAACCAAAATGTAATGTATTAAGCTTTCTAGAAGTCAAAATCTTCTGCAATACATGTAAATCTAGTTTATATCTACACACGCACATTGCCACAGGCACACACACTTCAGTGGACATCTCATCTGTTTCCCTGACCTTTAATGACAACCCGCTGGTCAAACAGGCTGGAAATCTGCTGAGGAATTATGACTGGTTTACAACGTCTGTCTGGGACAAGGACAGGTCCACTAGTTGCTCAACAACTTAGCTTGAATTTTGTCTAAGTTGTCCATTCAGACATGCTATTTGTTATGACTTAGGTGGTCTGATGAAAACCTAAGACAGCCAGCTACATGCACTTGAAAATCTGTCTTTGACAAACTCAAAAAGGAAAGTTAGCTGTTTTAAAATGAATGTGATTAATCAGTTATGGAACACAAATACCATCCTCCTCTGTTGTGGTACGTCCACATATGGCCATTATCTGTATACAAAACTCAACCTATAAAACCCTTAAATGTTTAAACTGTTAAATTTATATGGATCATGACATTTACATTTTAGGGCCCTATATATTAGAGACATTTTCTAGTAAAGATTTACAACTTCAATTTCCCTCAACCAGCTCCAAACAGTCTCACACTGACCTAGGAGAAATAGCCACTGGGAATATATCATGAAAATGTGTGTTAGTTAGAAGTCTGGTCAGTCATTTCCACTCACCTCCCAGTCCTTCTGTCCCTTCATCTTCAGCTGGTCACATTTACGCAGCTTACAGATCTGCTTCCCAATCTTACGGTTCATACAGTTGCTGCAGGTGCCACAGTTCTCCTTCTGCATACAGGGGCCACACACGCCACACCGCCTCCTCTTCTTTCCCTGGGGGGCCGCGAGGGCCTCTCCATGGGTAGGGGGCCCAAGGGAGAAGAGACCCCCCTGCTGGTGCTCAGTCTGGATGTACTTGTAGTGAGGGGACAGGGGCATTCCCGGGCCCTCCATGGCTTTCCCCGGGCCCCGCAGAAAGATCTGGGTTGTGGTCTCATCACCATCCAGGGAGAATTCATAGATGTCCTGGAAGTGTGGGGGGCCAGGCCCTCCCTTGGCCCTGTGCATGCTGACAGACAGTCCAGCCTAAAGCCTAGCTGCACTGTCCTGGTGGCAATGTGAAGGATACAAACAGAACAGCACAGTAACAGAGTAGTGTAGTGTAATGGTCTGGAGTTGGGGAGGTAGTTGTTGTAAGAGCTGAGAAGGGCTAAAGAGTATGTTAGTCCATCCTGTCCTGTCAGTCTCCTGGTTGGGCTGCTGGATGAGATAGGTCATTGGTGATAGAGCATCTTTCCCAGCTACCCAGCGGGATGGACAGGGGTCAGCCATAACCACAACAGGGGAGGAGGTGTCAGAGGAGCCATGGTCTGGTCTCACCTGTCCAGCAGTAGCCTACCTGGGTGCTTTCTGAAAGTGGGAATAGACGGCATGGGAAAGAAAGATGGAAAAGAACAGTTAGGCCTACTTACAATGAACAATTGAACAATTGTACAATTTTGTGTCTGTTCATAGCTGTGGGAAGATGTTTTGAGTCGGGGGTGCTGGGGGGGGAAGAGGAAAAAAATAATTCATCTATAATCGCATTTGCTAATGGCATACAGTTGAGCAGAATCATTTTGGAGATTTCCATACAATGGTTTTTTTGTTGTTGCATGGTCTGGACAAAACATTTGCCTTTTTTAAACGTATTTCTACATCCATAGCAGAATGTTTGTTTATATCGTACAAATGGCCAAATGCAGGCTACTGTGCAACTCACTAATCAGGTAAGATGCAATTTAAAAAACGTTTTTTTCTTCTCGTATTTATAATCATTGTTATAATCATAATCCTTATTATTGTATATCATTGTTATTATTGTAGGCCTATTAATTCATCTAAACGAGTTCTTTAAAAATGCAAAACATGTTTAGTTTTCATTCTGTTGAGGCATTTTCATTGGCTAAATTAAGTTCGATATGTTTTTTCAATTGGGAACTACATATTTAGTTTAAGATAGGCCTTTTATTAGCCTATTGCTGTCATTGGTTGGGTACAATTTAGAAACTTTTGTGTTAGGGTAATATCAAAAGTAAAACAAGCCGTTGTTTATAGGGAAACTACACGAAGGATATTATATCACTGCAAACACAACATTACAGTTGGAACTTTATTTTGCAAAGAAAATGGCTCATCAGAATTAAACAAAACACTTGTGAACTGGTTTAAACCTTCACAAAAGTTAGAATGCAGCAATTACCTAGAAAAGCTAGTGCCTACTGTACCCAACCAATGACAGCAATAGGCTAATAAAAGGCCTATCTTAAACTAAATATGTAGTTCCCAATTGAAAAAACATATCGAACTTAATTTAGCCAATGAAAATGCCTCAACAGAATGAAAACTAAACATGTTTTGCATATTTAAAGAACTCGTTTAGATGAATTAATAGGCCTACAATAATAACAATGATATACAATAATAAGGAGAAACTTTTGTGAAAGTTCGGTGTGGTGTAGCTATTAGCCTATTATACCACTGAACTACATGACCATTCAAACGTTTGGGGTCACTTAGAAATGTCCTTGTTTTTGAAAGAAAAGCAAAAGAAAATGTACATTAAATTAACATCAACTTGATGAGAAATACAGTGTAGACATTGCTAATGTTGTAAATGACTATTGTAGCTGGAAACGGCTGATTTATGGAATATCTACATAGGCGTACAGAGGCCCATTATCAGCAACCTCCTGTGTTCCAATGGCACGTTGTGTTAGCTAATTCAAGTTTATCATTTTAAAAGGCTAATTGATCATTAGAAAACCCCTTTTGCAATTATGTTAGCACAGCTGAAAACTGTTGTCCTGATTAAAGAAGTTTGATTACAGGGTCAAAATGGCCAGAAACAAAGAACTTTCTTCTGAAACTCATCAGTCTATTCTTGCTCTGAAAAATGATGGCTATTCCATGTGAGAAATTGCCAAGAAACTTAGATCTTGTACAACACTGTGTACTACTCCCTTCACAGAACAGAGCAAACTGGCTCTAACCAGAATAGAAAGAGGAGTGGGAGGCCCCGGTGCACAACTGAGCAAGAGGACAAGTACATTAGATTGTCTAGTTTGAGAAACAGACGCCTCACAAGTCCTCAACTGGCAGCTTCATTAAATAGTACCCGCAAAACACCAGTCTCAACGTCAACAGTGAAGAAGCGACACCGGAATGCTGACCTTCTAGGCAGAGTTGCAAATAAAAAGCCATATCTCAGACTGGCCAATAAAAATAAAAGATTAAGATGGGCAAGAGAACACAGACACTTGACAGAGGAACTCTGCCTAGAAGGCCAGCATCCCGGAGTCGCCTCTTCACTGTTGACGTTGAGACTGGTGTTTTGCGGATACTATTTAATGAAGCTGTCCGTTGAGGACTTGTGAGGTGTCTGTTTCGCAAAGTAAAACACGTAATAATAAAACTAATAATAAATACACAATGAGTTACGCTAACTTAGCTATATACTCGGGGTACTAGTACTAAGTTGATGTGCAGTGGTACGAGGTAATTGAGGTATATATGTACATATAACTAGGAATAAAGTCATAGATGATAAACAATAGCAGCAGCGTATGTGCTGAGTCCCAAAATAAGTTAATGCAAAAAGGGTTCATGCAGATCATCCAGGTAGCTATTTGGTTAACTAACCGACTTGCCAAAACTACAGTTTGTTAACAAGAAATTTGTGGAGTGGTTGAAAAACGAGTTTTAATGACTCCAACCTAAGTGTATGTAAACTTCGACTTCAACAGTATATTTAGCGGTCTTATGGCTTCAGATCCAGACTTGGTTCATCGCTACCACTTCCTGTGTGGTAGCAGAGAGAACAGTCTATGACTTGGGTGGCTGGAGTCTGAACATTTTTAGGGTCTTCCTCTGACACTGCCTGGTATAGGAGGTCCTGGATGGCAGGGTGCTCGGCCCCAGTGAAGTACTGGGCCGTACGCAGTACCCTCTATAGTGCCTTGTTGTTGGATGCCAAGCAGTTGCTATACCAAGCGGCGATGCAGCCATTCAAGATGCTCTCAAATGGTGCAGCTGTATAATTTTCTGAGGATCTGAGTGCTCAAGCTAAACCATTTGAACGTCCTGTGGGGGAAGAGACGTGGTTCCCTATTCACGACTGTGTTGGTGTGTGGACCATGATAGATCCTTAGTGGTGTGGACACCATGGAACTTGAAGCTCTCCATATGCTCCACTACAGCTCCGTCGTTGTGAATGGGGACCTCCTCCTTATAGGCGGTCTCATCGTCATCAGTGATCAGGCCTTACAGTCATGTAGTCGGCAAACTTAATGATCGTGTTGGAGTCGTGTGCGACCAGGCAGCTGTGGGTGAACGGGAGGGGAGTACAGGAGGGGACTAAGCACGCACCCCTGTGGTCATCTGTACTTTGTTGAAGCACCTTTGGCAGTGATTACAGCCTGGCATCTTCTTGGGTATGACACTACAAGCTTGGCACACCTGTATTTGGGGAGTTTTTCCCATTCTTCTCAAGCTCTGTCAGGTTGGATGGGGAGCGTCGCTGCACAGATTTTTTCAGGTCTCTCCAGAGATGTTAGATAGTGTTCAAGTCCGGGCTCTGGCTGGGCCACTCAAGGACATTCAGAGACTTGTTTCAAAGCCACGCCTGCATTGTCTTTGCTGTGTGCTTAGGGTCATTGTCCTGTTGGAAAGTGAACTTTTGCCCCAGTCTAAGGTCCTGAGCAGGTTTTCATCAAGGATCTCTGTACTTCGCTCTGTTCATCTTTCCATTGATCCTGACTAGTCTCCCAGTCCCTGCTGCTGAAAAACATCCCCACAGCATGATGCTGCCACCACCATGCGTGAAGCATAGGGATGGTGCCAGGTTTCCTCCAAAAGTGACACTTGGCATTCAAGCCAAAGAGTTCCATCTTAGTTTCATCAGACCAGAGAATCTTGTTTCTCATGGTATGAGAGTTCTTTGGGTGTCTTTTGGCAAGCTCCAAAAGGGCTGTCATGTGCCTTTTACTGAAGAGTGGCTTCCCTCTGGCCTATCTACCATAAAGGCCTGGTTGGTGGAGTGCTGCAGTAATCGCTGCCCTTCTGGAATGTTCTCTTATCTCCACAGAGGAAATCTGGAGCTCTATCAGAGTGACCATCTGGTTCTTGGTCACCTCCCTGACCAAGGCCCTTCTCCCCTGATTGCTCAGTTTGGCCGGGTGGCCAGCTTGGTGGTTCCAAACTTATTTCAGGAATGATGGATGCCACTGTTCTTGGTGACCTTCAACGCTTCAAAAAAAATGTGGTACCCTTCCCTAGATCTGTGCCTCACACAATCCTGTCTCGGAGCTCTACGGACAATTCCTTCGACCTCATGGCTTGGTTTTTGCTCTGACATGCAGTGCTAACTGTGGGAACTTATATAGACAGGTGTGTGCCTTTCCAAATCATGTCCAATCGATTGAATTTACCACAGGTGCACTCCAATCAAGTTTTAGAAACATCTCAATGATGATCAATAGAAACGGGATGCACCTGAGCTTGTCACACCCTGATTTGTTTCACCTGTCTTTGTGATTGTCTCCACCCCCCTATAGGTGTCACCCACCTTCCCCCTAATCCTGTGTATATATACCTGTGTTATCTATTTGTCTGTTGCCAGTTTGTTTTGTTTCGTCAAGCCTACCAGCCTTTTCGCCTCTGTTCCTGTCTCTCGATTGTTCCTGTTTTCTAGTTTTCCCAGTATTGACATGTTCTACCTGCCCTGACCCTGCCTACCTTTGCCCCACCTATCTTGATTACTGACCTCTGCCTACCCTGAGCATGCCTGCCGCCCTGTGTCTTTGCCCCACCTACCTGGATTACTGACCCCTGCCTACCCTGAGCCTGCCTGCCGTCCTGTGTCTTTGCCCCACCTACCTGGATTACTGACCCCTGCCTGCCCTTGACCCGTCTTTTGCCTGCCCCTGTTGGAATAATAAACTGTTGTTACTTCGACGTTGTCTGCATCAGCGTCTTACCTCAAACGTGGTAGAGCTCAATTTCGAGTCTCATAGCAGTGTCTGAATACCTATGTAAATAAGGTATTTCTGTTTTGTTTGTTTTTTTAATACATTTTCAAGAATGTCTAAACCTGTTTTCCCTTTGTCATTATGGGGTATTTTGTGCAGATTAATGAGGGGGGGGGGGGGGATTATTTGATCCATTCTAGAATAAGGCTGTAACAAAACTAAATGTGGAAAAGGAATTTGGCATGCATGCTGCCCAAATTGTTGTCTTCCCAAGAACTGCTTGTGATAACTTTATCCACAGCTCTGCATTTTTATTTTTTTTTAGCTATTGATCCTCTGCAGCTAAATTATGCTCTCTGGTGTAGTATTTTGAATGATTGTATTTATGTCTGTTCAGACAGGAGTAATATCATTTTGGGCGGGGGAAAAAATGTATAGCCTAATTTTGCCAAAATTATTTCAATTTACCAGCGGGTGCTGCAGCACACCTACTTCCCGCAGCTGTTCCATTTAGGCCTATAAACTCTGGGAAAATATGACACGCCATAATAACAAAACAAACTCACCTGTCATTTCCCCCAACAAACCTTAATCAATAACTGCTTTACTGGGAAAGACATGAATCTCACCTAATGACAGTTATTAGTAGTCTAGACCTGTAATTTGAAATGGCTGGGGATGCCAGAAAGATGTCATGCTCATGGGTCGATATGGGAATATGCTGAGTTCTATAATGGCGAGTCCTCTCATGAGGAGGCTTTGTTTGCCCTCTCTCTATGAATGAGAAAGGGGGTCTCGTTGAACCCGCGAAGGTGCTCTTTGTTCCGCAGTCAGACTCCAGTCAGCCGTCAATAAACTGCAATGTTGTTTTAACTGTATCGATAAGTAGGCAACTTGTTTCTCCGTGGCAGTAGCATTACGCTCATGTTGAATCACTGCTGTTGCATGCTGCTGTGCATATAAAAAGACACACCGAAATATGTATAATGAGACTTTCTAATTGAATGAGCTCGAACGACTGATATATCTTAGTTATTATTAGGCTCATTAATATACTGAAAACTGTCAACGTGTCTGAAATTCGAATGAAAATACTTTTACAAAGCCAAAAAAGCATCAGTTGTGCAAATCGCCCTGGAGAACCAAACATTTTATTTCTTACTTTACTATTGCAATATTGTCAATCATCCCAAACATTGTTTTTAATTTCGTTATTTTTGCTACTTACTTTCTTCGTAGTCTTGGGCAGAATCAGTCAGATGCAACCGAACGTTTCCACAAAGTAACACGCTCCGCCACCCTTCCCAAATAAGCACGTGGCTTATTCAGCAATTTATAACCGGTCTTTTAACTGTCCGGAAAGCCACCGCTGCACAAGACTGTTACAGTCCGGTTATTACTTAAGTATAAAACCATTTTTATATAGTTTACAGAAGTGTCAGGTAAAAGGGGTGGAGGGGGAAAAACATCAAATAAGGAAGCCCCCCCTAGACTTTCAAAACATCACCACAGGAAGCAAAATAGACAAGAACAATGATTAAAGGAGAAAAGTGAGAAAAACATCAGATACAACAATACACAATTAGATGGGATCATTACATTTACATAAACCCTATTATCTGTCAGATCGAACACGTTATAAATCTGTTAGGGCATGTTTGAAGTCACAACTAATAATGGAGTTTATCAGTGGCCCCAATGTGTATTTGACTAATTGCTTTACTGGTGAGAAACTACTTACTTTCACTGGGCAAATAGCCTACACGTCTAGATTTCTTTTGACAACAAGCTCTTAGGCTGTTAGAGAGGCCGATGGTCGTAGAAAGTAAAGTAAATAGAGAAATGTAGTTAATAGGATACATACCACGTTTGAGGGTGGTTCTTTAAATGGTTCGACTTTTCACCTAAGACAACGTTTTTTTTTTAAGTGAGGGGAGAAAAACAGCAAAAAACTCCCTCTTCAAAGACTTAGCAAAAGTCGACATACTAATATTGAAATGTTATTTGAAGGTGAATTATAATAATGTGAAAAGTTATTAAAAATTAAAGTAACTTACAGCAACTCAACTCCCAGAATAAAAACAAACAATAACCCAATAAGTGATCAGATGAAGAAAAAAAATCGCGATTGTCTTACATTTATTTAAACACTTATTCGCGTATGAGTCGTCGAAAGTCTGAGGTCTGGTTAGAGTTAAAAGACGAAGAGGAGGAGGAAGAGAAGAAAAGGTTGTGTTGATGTTAAAGTGATCAGCAAATTACGGAATGGAGTTCGATAAATGCAGTGGAACAACAGGGTTAACTCTTCGCCCCCTGGGACAACGTCATTCTCATCTCAAACAGGACACATTTTTTGCGTTTTACACAAACCTTCAATAGAATTCAAACATGCAATGACATCAGTTATAAATTATGGCATTACTTTTCAGAAGCTAAGTTAGCTCATCTGATATGTGTTATGTCCTCCTGATCAATTTTATGAAAATGTTATTAAAATAAAAATAAGTATTGGCCATGATGGCATTATCCATAGAACGCCTAGTATTAGTAATTGGCGTTAGCCATGTCTTAATGTTAAGACAGAAGAATTTGAGAGGAATGTTCATTCTAGCCTATGCAGGATTAAAGTCGATTTAATTTATTTGTTACTAGTACAGGACACCCAAGTGTGCGCACGCATGTTTTTTAAACTACAAAAATTACAGGCTAGCCTACTCTGCTGACACTGACAAACAGAGCAATAAAAACGATGTGTGATACATATAACCGGCCTATGAAAAGGGGAGACACAAATACAATATGACAACCATTTAATCTGGAGGGGGAAATTACAGTTGAGGGTCAATATGCACTCACCCGGATATGGCGGATGTCTCAGCTGGTACCAATATGCTACTGTTCGCTCAATTAAATGAAGAATTTTGATAACTCAAAGACAGATTGGAGTGTTTTCATTGTCATCTCTTTACAGCAATAGCCATTTGCTTTCAAAACAAGTTTTTCCGCGATTGTATTTTTAAATATTGTGATATGCCTGGCTGGGTCTCTCTGCTTTTCACCGACAGTCGCAATTTAACAATAATCTATTTGGTAACTGCAGCACGCGCAGTCTAAATTGCGGGCCCTTCCGACAGTAGGCTATCCAATATAAAACAATCCACAGCTTTTTTTAAATGATTATTTGAGGCCAAATCATGCTGTATGGGGTAGTAGCCTATTTCGAATGATTTATATATATTTCTATATAGACAGGACTAAGCTAATTAGGCTATATAATTTTGGCAATTTACTTTAGGGAAAGCCTTATGGACACGCTGCCTATTGCTTTTAATGTGCAATAAACACAACCAGTCGTGATGTTTCCACCTGATTGTCAAACAAGCACTTAACAGAGCCGCTCCTGTAGGCTACCTGCGCGCATTCGTTCACTCACAAAATAATTTCAGCATTCAGACCCAAACGTTGCACTGTTCACCCACAATTCGATGAATGGAAAGAGACATCAGTTACAAAACACCTACGTGTAGTGTAAGGAAATTCTGAGATTGTCATTAGGTCTACACTTGTAGCCTGAATTGATGCATCCACTGTTGTTCACGAGCGCCTCCGTGTCAGCCACTCTTCCCTGCCTTGACAAAATGTAAGTGTTATAAAACCACAACGCAATTTGGAGCGGATACTACTCGGCTTCCAGTCAATTCACTAATTTGTCATGCTGCTATGTTAAATAATGGTGCAATAGCCTACATTTGTTTGGGCATGTTGTATTAATCGTGATAGGCTCGCGTTTTACCGGTACGGCATACCCCCACTATTTATTTAACCTAGATGCAGTACCTGACCACACCGCCTTACTTTAACCCCTGACCCTATGACATGGGGTAGAAAACAGACCCCATAACATTCGTTTCCCATTTTTGATGATACTTTACTTCAAGATCATTGTATTGAAATTAAGTGAAACTAAAAAGGATGGCATGAACCTTTAATCAAACCTCACATACATCATCATAAATGGGCTCTTATAATACTCAAGATGATTTTTAGACAGAAATGTGTTTGTTGTAACAAACATGTAGACAAATTAGGTTATTTTAGTTGGTACAACCACTACATTGATTTGTGATGTCCTGGTATCTATCAGAGGGGAACACAATGGACTGGATAATTCAACGTAAATCATATCACTTCTTAATTCTTTAATGTCATAGCATTGTAAAACTAAATTTGAATTAATTTGACAAACACACAAACAAAAGCTGTAAACCCACCAACCGTGTCATCAAACTGCAGTATGGAGTCAGTCAGTATGGAGAACTTATAGAAAACATACCTACACAGAGGAAAGCCAGGCCATTGTGAGTAACAGCTTCAATAACATCATAGGGGGGCAGCATGTTTCATGTTATTGGTCTTCATGATGCTCAAGCCTCTGTAGAATTCACTAGAGTAATAAAGATACATTTGAGCTGCATGATATGAGCTGGGTTATTCAGCATGCGATTTGGTGCTCGTATCAGGATTATATCATTGTTGAATAAATAATACTTGAAAAAAGGCCATCAGGATGGATTAAGGTGGATAAAACATCAGGTAGGCCACAGCAAGGTGCTCGACCTGACGCCTTTACATGATATAGAAAAAGAGCGAAAAACAGTAACATACTGTGTCAACCTTATCCTACAAACCACTAGATTGGATTTGAGAATGACATGGTTATGCCTACAGTATTAACTGTTGACAGAACAATAGGCATGGTAGTGAATGAGTCAGGCGGAGGAATTTCATGTTGCATTCTCAAACTCCAGCACGTGACTCCAGAGTTGATAACAGAGAGACACAGAAATGCATTTGGTTTGGAGGACCGAAGAGAGAAGTTCAGAAAACAGGGAGCATTGGAATAAGTAAAGGGAGAACGTAGCAAGGGAATACAGAATTTAGAATAACATGTAATATAGGTAGAGCCAGGAACTTATCCAGTCCTGGCCATGTGACCTGACCAGAAGAAACTCTGGGATCCCACTAGATAACACAACCACAAAGTCAGATTCTACAGCCTCAAAGTCAAAATTGATGGAAAAATATATATATTTGGTCTTACTTTAAGGTTAGGGTAAAATCAGATTTTAAGAAGATTCATTGTAGAAATGGGCAGGGCTTAGCCATAATTTCTATTTTGCCCTGTTTATCAAGTGTCGGAAAAAACTTGTCAATAATCAACTGACTGGCTTTCTTGATGTCTATAGGATTCTCTCTGGTATGCAATCTGGTTTCCGCTCAGATTATGGATGTGTCACTGCAACCTTAAAGGTCCTCAAAGCTTTCTTAGTGTCCAACAAGCTTTCGCTACCCTTAACCTTGTTCTGAACACCTCCAAAACAAAGGTCATGTGGTTTGGTAAGACGAATGCCCCGATTCCCAAAGGTGTTATTACTACCACTGAGGGTTTAGAGCTTGAGGTAGTCACCTCATACAAGTACTTGGGAGTATGGCTAGACAGTGCAGTCCTTAACTCAGCACATAAAGCTGCAGACTAAAGTTAAATCTAGACTTGGTTTCCTCTATCGTAATCGCTCCTCTTTCACTCCAGCTGCCAAACTAACCCTGATTCAGATGACCATCCTTCCCATGCTAGATTACGGAGACATTATTTATAGATTTGCAGGTAAAGGTGCTCTCAAGCGGCTAGATGTTCTTTACCATTCGGCCATCAGATTTGCCACCAATGCTCCTTATAGGACACATCACTGCACTCTATACTCTTCAGTAAACTGGTAATCTCTGTATACCCGTCGCAAGACCCACTGGTTGATGCTTATTTATATAACTCGCTTAGGCGTCTCTCCCCCCTATCTCAGATGTCTACTGCAGCCCTCATCCTCCACATACAACACCCATTCTGCCAGTCACATTCTGTTCAAGGTCCCCAAAGCACACACTTTCCTGGGTCGCTCCTCTTTTCAGTTCGCTGCAGCTAGCGACTGGAACAAGCTGCAACACTCAAACTGGACAGTTTATCTCAATCTCTTCATTCAAAGACTCAATCATGGACACTCTTACTGACAGTTGTGGCTGCTTTGCATGATGTATTGTTGTCTCTTCCTTCTTGACCTTTGTGCTGTTGACTTTGCCCAATGTTTGTACCATGTTTTTGTGCTGCTACCATTGTTGAGTTGCTGTTATGTTGTTTTAGGTCTCTTTTTATGTAGTGTTGAGTCCCTCTTGTAGTGATGTGTGTTTTGTCCTATATTTATATTGTATTTATTTTTTAAATCCCAGGCCCATGTCCCCGCAGGAGGCCTTTTGTCTTTTGGTAGGCCGTCATTGTAAATAAGAATTTGTTCTTAACTGACTTGCCTAGTTAAATAAAGGTTAAACATTTTTTATAAACTCAATAAATAATTATGACAGTGTGGCTGTGTTAACTCGAATTGACCCAAACTCTGGGCCGTTGGTTATAAGGAATGGATGGGAGCATGAGAAGAAAAGTAGTAGCAGATGAATCACACAAACCATTTTGCCTGCTATTCTCACTCACAAAAGGAACTCAAAGGGTAGCAAAGAGATTGGAAAAAGGAACCAGAAATGACACAACAGAGAGACCAATTCCAGGCTTTAGCTTACTAAAAATGCTGTAGACACATTGAGACGGATAGTCTCTTATCGTCACCTATTTGACTGTGCAAACAACTCCATTAAATATGCTTGTGTGTCGTGTCACACATTCTGTGGTAGCTAGTTCAGTTAGACAGCAGAGCCCATAGTTTGTGTGGATAAATCCTGAAATGCATTTACACAGGGAATGTACCATAGCCACTCCCTTCCCTATATTTTCTGTATTTATTCCCCACCATCGGAAACCTCCCCCTCTCTCTTTTACAGTAGTAGTATTGGTGCAGAGGCCAGAGAGCGGAGAGCCGAGCCTCTATGTCCGCACCTGGAATTTGCCGGCCTTGGTCATGTACTTGATGCCTTTGAATGGTTTGTATTTCTCCCCGTACATATCCAACCGATTCACCTTCAGTCCTGGAGAAGAACAAGTCAATTAAAAGAGGGAAGGTGTCACATTGCTATTTAATATCTATTCTGCAGAAAGTCATAGAAATCATTGATTTGGCCATTGCAAGAGAAGTAGCACACATCCCTCTTGGAAACAGATGCAAATAGAGCAAATACAAAGAGTATCTTGTCTCCATCTAGTGGTAGAAGGTGTCACTGTGAATAAACTGTGTGGATGTCATGTGGCTGACTAATATGGAGTTGGTAGATACAATATTAATATATTATCTAGGGTTAGATATTTCTACCATCACAAAATTATTATGGTTAAGAATATGGGCGAAGTTAACTAATACTAGTTCAGCGGCTAAGGAGCAACTGCTACTCTAGAGTGTAATAACCAATTCTGATAAGGTGCGTTTAACCTGAAAGGGCCGACTGTTGGATCTTGAACTGGATGTTGATGGTGGGGTTCTCGTCTGGCTTGGAGGCCCCTGCCTGCAGGCTCATAGAGCCCTTTAGACTAGGCAGCTTCTGAGGGTTGATTTTACCCACGTCCCATGACAAGAGCTGCAAAGGGACAACACAGCAGCCTTCCACTGTTATTCCCACACAGGGAGAAGGGTATTGTTTTGAACGCAAACAGGTGGGTGCGAGGAGGAATTAACCAATTAATTAAATGTAAGATTATACAGTCATTCGGAAAGTATTCAGGCCCCTTGACTGTTTTCACATTTTATTACGTTATAGCCTTTTTTTTTTTTTTTAATCCCTCATCATTTATACACAATACTCCATAATGACAAGGCATAAACAGGTTTAGAAATGTGATATTTTTAATGAATTAACAAACATTTACATACGTATTCAGACCCTTTACTCAGTACTTTGTTGAAGCACCTTTGGCAGCGATTACAGCCTCGCGTCTTCTTGGGTATGACCCTACAAGCTTGGAACACCTGTATTTGGGGAGTTTCTCCCATTCTTCTCTGCAGATCCTGTCTGGTTGGATGGGATGAACGTCGCTGCATAGCTACTTTCAGGTCTCTCCAGAGATGTTTGATCAGGTTCACGTCCGGGCTCTGGCTGGGCCACTCAAGGACATTCAGAGACTTGTCCCGAAGCCACTCCTGGCGTTGTCTTGGCTTTGTGCTTAGGGTCGTTGTCCTGTTGGAAGGTGAACCTTCACCCGAGTCTGAGGTCCTGTGTGCTCTGGAACAGGTTTTCATCAAGGATCTCGCTGTGCTTTGCTTCGTTTATCTTTCTCTCAATCCTGACTAATCTCCCAGTCCCTGCAGCCGAAAAACATCCACACAGCATGATGCTGCCACCACCATGCTTCACCATAGGGATGGTGCCAGGTTTCCTCCAAACATGACACTTGGCATTCAGGCCAAAGAGTTCAATCTTGGTTTCATCAGAACAGAGAATCTTGTTTTTCATGGTCTGTGAGTCATTTAGGTGCCTTTTGGCAAACTCCAAGCAAGCTGTCATGTGGCTTTTACTGAGGAGTGACTTCTGTCTGGCCACTCTACCATAAAGGCCTGTTTAACAGTCTCAAGGCCATCAGACTGTTAAACAGCCACCACTAACATTGAGTGGCTGCTGCCAACATACTGACTCAACTCCAACCACTTTAATAATGGGAATTGATGTAAAAAATGTATCACTAGCCACTTTAAACAATGCCACTTAATGTTTACATACCCTACATTACTCATCTCATATGTACAGTGCCTTGCGAAAGTATTCGGCCCCCTTGAACTTTGCGACCTTCTGCCACATTTCAAGCTTCAAACATAAAGATATAAAACTATTTGTTTGTGAAGAATCAACAACAAGTGGGACACAATCATGAAGTGGAACGACATTTATTGGATATTTCAAACTTATTTAACAAATCAAAAACTGAAAAATTGGGCGTGCAAAATTATTCAGCCCCCTTAAGTTAATACTTTGTAGCGCCACCTTTTGCTGCGATTACAGCTGTAAGTGGGGTATGTATGGGGTATGTCTCTATCAGTTTTGCACATCGAGAGACTGAAATTTTTTCCCATTCCTCCTTGCAAAACAGCTCGAGCTCAGTGAGGTTGGATGGAGAGCACGCCCAATTTTTCAGTTTTTGATTTGTTAAAAAAGTTTGAAATATCCAATAAATGTCGTTCCACTTCATGATTGTGTCCCACTTGTTGTTGATTCTTCACAAAAAAAATACAGTTTTATATCTTTATGTTTGAAGCCTGAAATGTGGCAAAAGGTCGCAAAGTTCAAGGGGGCCGAAGACTTTCACAAGGCACTGTATATGTATATACACTGTACTCTATATCATCTACTGCATCTTTATGTAATACATGTATCACTAGCCACTTTAAACTATGCCACTTTATGTTTATATACCCAACATTACTCATCTCATATGTATATACACTGTACTCTATACCAGCTACTGCATCTTGCCTATGCCGTTCTGTACCATCACTCATTCATATATCTTTATGTACATATTCTTTATCCCTTTACACTTGTGTGTATAAGGTAGTAGTTGTGGAATTGTTAGGTTAGATTACTCGTTGGTTATTACTGCATTGTCGGAACTAGAAGCACAAGCATTTCGCTACACTCGCATTAACATTTGCTAACCATGTGTATGTGACAAATAAAATATGATTTGATTGGTGGAGTGCTGCAGAGATGGGAGAACCTTCCAGAAGGACAACCATCTCCACAGAGGAACTCTGGAGCTCTGTCAGAGTGACCATCAGGTTCTTGGTCACCTTCCTTGGTTTTTGCTCTGACATGCACTGTCAACTCTGGGACCTTATATAGACAGGTGTGTGCCTTTCCAAATCATATCCAATCAATTGAATTTACCACAGGTTGACTCCAAGATGTAGAAACATCTCAAGGATGATTAATGGAAACAGGATGCACCTGAGCTCAATTTCGAGTCTCATAGCTAAGGGTCTGAATACTTATGTAAATAAGGTATTTCTGTTTGTATGTATTTGCAAAAATTTTGAAAAACCAGTTTTCGCTTGTCGTTATGGGGTATTGTGTGTAGATTGATGACAATTTTTATTTCATCCATTTCAGAATAAGGCTGTAACGTAACAAAACGTGGGGAAAAAAATCAAGGGGTCTGAATACTTTCCGAATGCACTGGATACCCTTTTGTATGTTTACAGCAGACACTAAACCTGTCAGGTAAATCCATGTCTGCATACACACACACAGACTGTCACTCCCTT
This sequence comes from Oncorhynchus mykiss, assembly GCF_057628025.1. Classification (NCBI taxonomy): domain Eukaryota; kingdom Metazoa; phylum Chordata; class Actinopteri; order Salmoniformes; family Salmonidae; genus Oncorhynchus; species Oncorhynchus mykiss. Next base: position 67,531,207 of record NC_143032.1, on the reverse strand, counting down.
TCTCACACACACACTCCTTTTCCCACCACCTTACCTTAGTGACAGGGTCGAAGTTGTATGTCCCCTGGGAGGGGTTGAGGTTGGTGTTGAGGACTCCTCTGGGTAGCTGGCTGCTGATTAGAACAGCCTCTAACCCCTTCCCCATGGTCTGCTTGGGGCCCAGGGTCAGCTCAAAGCGGCCCTGAGAACTACCCTCCCTAAACGTGATGTTGTGCTTGACGTACACCGGGATGGCCACCAGACTGAGGGGCAGACACAGAGAGTGTCAGAATAACACAGGTAGGACGGGCACAGAGACAGAAACAGCACAGAGCACACTGAACACAAAGTGTGCAAGTAAGTGAATAATACTGAAAGAACAAGTGAATTATTTTCTGCACAGATGGCAGTTTGTTACATTGTTGTTACAACTTTTAAACATGAAACTTCAAACAAAAAATGTGGATATATAATGTAAACATTAAGAGCATTACCATACTGGCATTGCTGTAAAATATTGTTTCTGGGTTTTCCCAAGCCAAACCACAAGTGAATAATGATCCAATCTATACCAATAGATGTCCGCAACACTATACTATTGTACTTACATCTAATGCTTTGCCAAAAACATCAATTTAATAATTCATGTAACGTTAAACCAAACACAGGACTTCATCTAGCTAACATTTTATAACAACTAGAGTTTTAGTTTGAGCCCCAACTACAATGTCAAATACCTTGTTGACCTTAATGGGTGGAGACTGAATTAAGACAATGAAAAGAAAAAGAAAACATTCAGATACTGTGTGTGTGTGTGTGTGTGTGAGAGTTATGCCTTGAGCACATAACATGATGTTTAGTCTGGCTTTGCAGAGGTAAAAAAAGAGCGCAGTACTGACTTCTGGCAGCTGACGTGATAGGAGAGCAGCCGGAAGTTTCCGTCTGGGGGGATAAAGGAGAGGATCCTCTCAGCTTCCCAGCGCTTGAACCTCACACACGGGTGGAAGCTCACATCATCTAGCAGACGAGGGTTCTGAGACAGGATCAGACAGGTGTATCAAGATAGGGGGGAGGGGGGGGGAAAACAGACAGGACCATTTTGACAGTTATTCAGTACAATAGTTAAAAATATGGTTTCAAGACAGAAGAGAAACAGACAGGAAGTCTACAGTTACACAATACAGGTCAAAAACATTACAAACATGAATTATTTCATAAGGAAAGGAAGAGAGGGAAAGGTTATTTGCTAAGGACAAGAGTGGATATAAACTACTGGCTAGAGCACGAGTGGGCAAACTACGGATCTGGCCCGCAAGACCATTCAATGGGTTAAAAAACAAACACGCCAGGCTACTCTTGAACATCTAAATAATGGACATATAATATCAAATTACTGCCCTTTTTCTTGACCTTAAATTGCTTTTGACAAAACAAACAGGTTTGGGGAAAAAATCTGTGCAGCCATCCGCTGAAATTTGAAACCCTGATGTGGCCCCCGAGCCAATATTATTGCCTACCCCTGGGCTAGAGAGAGAGAGGACCCACCATGAACGAGAGAGTGAGGTCAGGCATGCCTGTTAGTTTCACACAGGCATCAATCACCCCCTGGATCTCTGCTGTGATAGTGGAGCCTAACAGTGTGTGAGAGAAACATGGAGAGAGATGGAGAAAGAGTCAATCAGAATGTCAAGATCTGTGTTTCTGTTGTTTTTAATGGGTCAGGTCAGGTTTAGCTGACAGCATGATGGGGCAGTGGGCCAACTATACCTGATTTATCAATGATGGCATCAATCTCCTCCACTACATCAAAATAGGCCTCATTGTTGGTATACTTGACTCCAGTGCGTCGCCATGGCACTACAGACAACTGTCCAGTAGGGAGCTGCTCCCCTACATTGGTGCTGCCTACAGACAACAGAACAGTCAAATATGACACAAACATGATGTACACATTCAGATAGTTGTGTACAGTGACAAATGAAAAGTTAAAAAACATACAGTATTATTTCCAATGCTGCCAATAATATGTAAATAATTATGAATAATTAAGAAATAATGTAAATAATGATGAACACACATGTCATGACCAAGGGCCTGTTTTTCATGGTCAGGTTATGTGGTATAATACTATGAGGTTTTTAATGGTCAGGAAAAAGTGATGACATAGTGACTGTGTAGAGGCAGACATGGTAATCTTCAGGCACCTGTGATGGTGTTAACCACTGTGCGCAGGATGGTGGGTGGCTTGATGAGCTCTTTGAGGATGTTGGACTCTGTGGCCAGGGGGAAGCCATTGTCCAGCATCTCTTCTAGCAGCTCATATACTACCACCACATTGTCCTTGATCGCTGCCTCTGTGCACACCCCAAAATAGTCCTAATAACAGGGAGGGATGAGTATATTCTGATCAATGACTTACGACTTCCTTTAAAAAGTAAAAACACTTGTAACTTAACAATAAGACAATCAGAAACTCAGAGAGAGTGATCAGTTAAGACTCTAGCCTGCTGGACAGATTACATTGCAAGGTAGACCTAGGTGGTGATGAAGAGCCTAAAAAAGTTAGTATACCAAGTACAAACCTGGAATGTATCAACTACCCTGTGTAGGAACTCGATGACAAAGAGCGGCGGCACCTCGCTCTGGATGACCGCCACAAAGTAGATGCGGTGCCTGAGGACGCTGATGAGGTAGTGGTGGGGGGTCGGGATTACCGGGGGCACATTCTCCGGCTCACTGGCGCGCTCTTGCGCCTCGAAGAAGTAGTCGCACACGGAGCGGCTCACAACGCTCTTCCAGTGTTTCTCCAGGAAAATGTCCCCGGAGGAATTCACGAGGAACAGGCTGTGGATCATTTTGGCTGGAAACTGAGATAGGAAAATAAGAATTTAGCGACTCTAAAACGGTTTTAGCTATACCATCCCATGCAGTTGGAATAAAGTCTGAGTTACGCCGCGCTTGTGGTGCCTTCAATAAATATAGACATACATATATGAGCAGTGACAATGTTTCATGTTGGGTGACACGATTTCATTAAATATTCGGTCCTGCTATCAGGTTCCGCAGTGGGCGGCCGTGCTACGGGTAGGTTACCTGCATGCACACGAACCTGTGCAGTAATAAGATGAGTCGACGGTAATATGGTATTTTACTGGAAGACGGGCCTGCATCTGTGTCCCTACAACATCCGTGATTCAGACCCTCCTCCCGCCACACACAGTTGTTTTGTGACAGCAGGCGATCCCGTCATTCAGCGATGGTGAATACCGAGAACGGAATTATTCATGCAATGCTCTCAATATTTTACTGCTATTCCGTCTGTTTAGAAAGTGTAATTACATACCAAAGACAATCTATTGGTGTTTTCCTCTCGCCTTCACCTTTTCTCAATGAAAGATTAGAAAATGCCTTCGCTTCTTCTCCGTTAGCTGGAACGGAATGAGGAAGCTGACACCAGAGAGGACCAATCGGAGACGAGAAACAGAAAGAATCGCCCGCCTCTCCCAAATAGTGATTGGTCCAAAGTGCGGAAGAGTCTTTAACATCAGACTCGGAATTCGATTGTAATTGGACAGCGCCTATTAAACGCCAGATGAACATGCACCTTGATTGGCTCACCAAAACGGTTGTGTCTGACATTTTGTGTCAAGACATCGTCCACGGATCGTATCAGATTTCATATTGTGGATACATTTTGTGGATACATTCTATTCATGAGAAATGCATTTTTAAATGGTCCTCTGTAGCTCAGTTGGTAGAGCATGGTGTTTGCGACGCCAGGATAGTATTATATTTTTGTATTTTAAAATAGCGAAGGCTACTTGAATATGTTACACATAATAGGCCACTAATGTGATACATATGTGCAATAGAGATAATAGGCCAACTGTTAAATCAGTATATCATCTGACCCTTTGACAGTTCCCTATGTGATTCTGTAAATGATAAATAGGATAATATAATCGCTCACTCTGGCTTATATTGAAGATGTAGCAGGTATTGAAGATGTGGCAGGTGTCTTGACAAGTAGAAAGCTGTTGATGGGGATGATGGTACATTTTCTTCATAGGGTTCCTTTGAATGGAATGTCTGACTTTTTGCAGTCACCGACGAGCCTTTGATCCACTCTTCTGTGCACTGGATCTTATATGAGCCCGCTTCGCATAGCAATATTTACAGGCGTTTTATCTGCAAAGAAGCACAAATAATGTAAGCAAGCAACATTCGTTTCTAAATAAATAAACTATTATCATTGCCAAGGAGCAATTATTAGAATTGGTAGGAGTCAGAACAATAGAGCCAAGAAATACCATGACAACATAAATGGCTCAACATAATTTATTTTTTGTTTTATGTTAAAATGTACAGAGTTCTTTGAAAGTACTTGCTAAGAAAGAAAAAACTAATAAATGGAAATACATACAGGGACTAAGTAGAGAGATCGAGGCAGCCGGGCGCTATCAACCTTCACAAGGCACCCAGCCAGCCCCATTCCTCTCTATATCTTGCGCTCTCTCTTAGCTTACAACGCACCATGTACAATTACAAAGGATACAAAAAGGGAAGCGATATAAACAGACAAATATACTGAGCTCATTTTTACATGCCTCTTAAATGTAAAGAAGTCGTCCTATTCACACACAAATAATCCAAACAAAAGAACAGCTAAGTGACCTTTAGATATTTGTTTTTCCTTTTGTTTTAAAATAGCATTAATATACTACACAAAGATAGAAAACTCTAGAGATGAGTGGAATGGAGAGGTTAAAGGCATCTTAAATTCACTAAAAGTGAGTGGTATTTTTTTTTTTTTTTTTGAATTTCTTTATAATATTACCTCAAGAGTCAAGCTAAAAAATATGTATTGTTTTTGTTCCTGAAACAGAAGTGAAAAAAATGACAGTACCAATATCAACGTCAGAATTTCTTTATATTATAGAAAAAACATTCTCTACAATAGGTTCTAAAGTCAAAAAGAGTCAGCTTGTGTCATAAAAGAAAGCTGCCCAGTCTGATAAAATTCAGAGAAAATAAAACAAACAAACGAAAAACAATACACACAAATAATATATGAAACGTCAGGTCTGTAAGAAAAGTATCCTCATTTTGACTTTGAATACTGGAACACTGAGACAACTGGGTAAATTCTTAACCCACCCTCCCCATCCTAACACGGTAACCATCCAGATGTTTGCGTGTGTGGTGGGCGTACACAATGCACAGTATTTGGCATTGGCCACCTCTCTAGATGCTGATGGTCCATAGAGCTCAGACATCTCTATTAGTCAATGGGAGTGCACGTTAGACTTGCACAGATTAACTGGTTAACAGAAAACACCCTTCAGAGAGGATGCCTGTCACTAACACTTAACGAAGCAGCTCAGCTGATTTCCAACAGCGGATGTTCCTTAAAGCAGTGAGTTTGACCTCAAATCTCTGTGTATTTGTTTATTCCATGGAAGGTAAACTGCATGGGGCTGACAGATGTACACCATCAATGGAGTAAAAAGGCCTAATAGCCTTCTATGGAGTGTGATGAAAAACGTGTGAATGCTGCAATGGGAGACTGGTGGACTGTGCTGTGAATCAACAGGAAGTACCAGAACATTTACACCTAATCATTTCAGAACAAACAGCTACAGCATCCTGTGGGTGATGCTGAGATTACTACTGGTTTATTTATTTATGGACAGACTAATGGACCCCTCGTCTCTGCTCCATCAATGTATTCCTCTGTTCTGCCCTGATACACACCGTCTCACCTGGAAGACCCTCCACACTTGTTACTCTGTTGTTCTCCAATGAGGCCCCACTTCTACTCATATCTGAGACAAATGCCACGGCTCACCGTGTGTGTGAGAACGTGTCGGAGCTAGAGGGTGAACCACCATTCCAGTATGCCACGACCAAAGCATAGACAGGTTGGACTGCACACAAGTTCTTTTCAACAGCTGTCAAAATAAAAACAAAAGTATTCAAAATAATAATACAATTAAAAAAACAAGTCCATCTACAATTATAATCATAGTCTCTTTTTTAAAGGTAAGGCTTCCTATTTCAATTAAAAGATTGTGTGCATGGTTTCATATATTTAGTTAACCACTTTTTTTTCCTTTCTCAGTTTTGACAATGTAAGGTCCTCCAAAGTCCATCTTCCTCCTCCACCTCCTCCTCCACTCTCTGCCAGGTAAACAGTGGAGAGGAGCTCTTCCGTTAGCGTAGAAACTGTGCCAGAGGAGCATGTCGTTTAGGTCTGACTAGACTAGAGCAGTCTGCCATACAGTACCAGGGGACCATTTAGCCGTGATGTATTGCCCCAGCTCTGCCAGCTCACTCCCTACACAGCCAGCTTGGGGGGGAAATGTGTCCAACTGAATGGAACAAAATGACAACATACAAAGCAGAAAAACATAGTCCTCCCTCTCTTTGCGCTCGCTCGGGCTTTGGAGAGGGTGGATACAACAGTAAGTCATTCAGTAAAGAGAGGCAGAGTCCCTCCCTCCATCAGCGAGTGTCAGGTCAGGTTGGAGAGTGTTCCTCCCATTTCCGTCTCTAGAGCTGCGGTGTTGTTCTTCGGTGCTCTGCTCATCTGCTCATGTAAGGCGACTGTTTGGGGACGCCGGCGTAGCTGTGGTGGGTGGGGCCCGTGTACATCATGTTGCCGTGGTGATTGGGCTGCATAGGCTGCTGTGGGTACCCCTGTCCCCCCATCATGCCCATCTGCATCTGCATGGGGTACTGGGTGGGCTGGTTCATGTAAGGGGGGTTCCCATGGTAACCACTGTTCATCATGGGCTGTGGCATGCGGTAGCCTGCCGACATGGCGTTCAGCTGGTTCATGTTCATGGTGTTGTAGCCGGCCGGCGTGGGCATGAGGTTGGGCATCATGCCACGCTGCACAGCCAGGGTGCGGGGCGAGCCCTGCATGGCCACGGCCCCAGAGCTGCGTCCGTACAGTTGCTGCTGGTGCGGGGAGGGAGCGGGGGCCAGCTGGGCCTTGGAGCGGATGGAGATGTGGCCCTTCACCGTGGCCATTTGGCCCTGCAGCCGCTGGGTGTGGGGCGGGGGAGGCAGGCCGATGTTGCTGGAGGGCATGTTGCACTGCAGCTGCAGGGAGCCCAGGTTCATGGAGCCAGAGCTCAGTTGGGGAGGGGGGGTCATGGTGGCCTGGCCCTGGGCTAAGGGAGGGAGTGGGGAGGGGGAGAGCTGGGCCAGCCCGGGGTTAGACAGAGAAACACTGGTGGCGTAAGATGTGACAGAGGCCGAGTGAGAGTAGGGCATGGCGTGGGGGTCCATGATGGTGTTGGTGAGCTGCTGCAGCTTAGCCAGGCTGAACGTGGCCGAGGGCTGGGGGTAACCCCCTGCACCAAAGTCCTGGCCCATCCTCTCATACAGGCTGCGGCCCCCTCCCTGGGAGGCACTCTCAGGGATCTCCATGATCATAGGCGTGGAGCCAAAGCCGTTCCCCATACTGCACTGGGACAGAGGTTGCTGCTGCTGGGGCGGGTGGGGGGTTGGAGGGGCCGAGGGCGGGGGGTGGGGAGCCTGCTGCTGCTGCTGCTGCTGAGGGGGCTGATGCTGCACCTTTTTCTGGGACTGCTGGCTGGCGCTGGGCAGCCTCTCGATCACACAGCTCTGAGGGGACTTGATGCCTTGGTGGGTGTTGGCAGATGGGGGACGGGGTGGCGGCGGGGGCACGCTGTTGTTGCCACCATTGTTGCCTCCCGGCCCGTTATTGAGCCCTGGTCCAGTTTGTTGGATGAGACTGCAGCTGCCCATGGCGAGCTGTGATGTCACTGCGCCGCTGGAAGACGTGAGACAGGGCGCCGGGACAAAGGAGCAGCTGCTGCCCTGTGAGGAGGGTGTGACCGAGCTGGAGGAAGAGGAGCCCGTCGATGATGAGGAAGAGGCAGCCACAGCCACCGCCGCATGGTTACTGCCGTTGTTCCCTCCCCCGTTGCCCCCGCCGCCCATGGTGGAGTCGTAGCTGCTGGGATTGTCGTAGTTCTCTGTGGTGCTCTCGATGCTGCCCAGGTCACTGAAGCCACTGTCCACCACCTGCTGGGAGTGGTCAGACACCGACGGAACGTCCATCATGGGACTGGTCTCCATGTTCTGCTGGGATGGGGCTGACAAGGAACTGGGGTGTTCAGGAGTGATCTGGGTGTACCCTCCTCCCGTTGCCCCTGTTCCCCCAGTAGGGCCTGGTGTGCCCCCTCTTTGCTGCCCCAGCCCAGATTCCATCATGCCTGCTGGGCTGTTGATGGAGCGGACTGACTGGCTGGGTAAGGGGGGCATGGGGGGGTTAGTGTGGGGCAGGGGGCTGCTGTGCTGGGAGGTTCCACACTCCTCCACCAGGGCAAGGTGGGTAGTCTCCTCCTCGGCCTCCCCGGCATGGCTGTAGCTCTGTAGGGTGCGGCAGGCGGCCAGCGTCTCTTCACAGTCCTGGTAGGCTCCGTGGGAGACCCCGTGGCTCTCTGGCTCCTCGTCCTGGGCCTCTCCCTGGGTCAGAGACTGGACCGCCTGCACCGTCTCCAGGTCCAGCTCGTTGCTGTGGTGGTGCTGACCATGGTGGGACCCGTGGTGGTGGCTCAGCTCCTCCTTGAAGGAGTCAGGGTGCTGGTGAGGGTGCTGGGGCTCCATCAGCAGCGTGACAGTCTTGTCCTCAGGGTGCAGAAGCTGCAGCTCCAGGGGCTCAGAGGGGACTGAGATGGCCGTCACCGTTTCCACCGCCGCGGCCGCTGCTGCTGACTCCTCTGCCTCCCGCCGCCTTCTCTCGTCCTGTGCCGCGTCCAGAGGCCGGCACTTCACCTCCTGCAGCTCCTCCGCCTCTTCGTCCTCCTCTTCGTCCTCCTCCTGCTTGCTGACGTAGGAGTCTCTGGCCTGCACACTGCCCTGCATGTCTAAAAAACCTTCCCCGCCCTGGGGTTCTTCTTTGACGGGAGGAGAGCAGGCGGGGGAGGTAGTTTCTTCCTCGTCGTCTTCATCCTCTTCCTCAGAGTCCTGGCTCTTCCGCTTTTTGTTGTTGCTCTTGTCCTCCAGGTGTCCGTCTCCTTCATCGTCTGCATCGTGGTCATCGCTGCGTCTGCTGCCTGAGCCCGGCGTGGCCGCAGTCCTTCTGCTGCTGGTGCCCAGGGTGGCACACTCTTCATCCTCCCTCTCCTCGTCTTCCTCATCCCTGTCGGCCATGACTCTGTCCGTGTCTGGTCTACTGGGCTGGGGAGCCCTGGGGCCTCCGGTAGAGGACGGAGAGAGCAGGGAACGGGACGGTGGATGGCTGAGCTTGTCCTCTACCCAGCCCCTCGCTGTCTCCTCCTCCTCTTCTGGCTCTGAGACAGTGGGCTGCTTTGGGACTGGTTGTTGTCGTAGGGCTGGGTTTTTGGGCGGTCTCCCCCGCCTCTTGGGGATTCTCTGCTCCACGGGCTTGGGGAGGTAGTCATCCTCTTCATCAGAGTCTTTGTGTTTTTCGTTGTCGGTAGCTGTGGCTCTGGAGGCCCTCTTGCATGCTCGGTCCTCTAGCTGCTGGAGGGGCTTGTCTAGCTGCTGCACCCCTCCCAGACCCAGCCTCTGTCTCTCTGCCTCCTGCCTCTCGGCCTCCTCCTGGGCCCGCTGTAGGTACCAGCTCTGGGGCTTGCGGCCCGGCTTCATCTTGATCTTGGGGGGTGGAGGGTCCCCTGAGTTGGTCAGGCTAGTGTCCCCTGCATTCGGCTTTGCCCCGCTGCCAGGGGGAATGCCCGGCTGTTTCGTACAGTGCAGGGGCTTACGGGGCTTGCCCTTGGGCCAGCCTTTCTTCTTCTTGACGGGGGTCTCTGGGTTGGCCACCGGGGTCTCTGCTGAGACCGTGGGCTCTGGGTTCCGTAGGAAGGACGCTGGCTTCAGAACAGGAGTGGGTTCTGTACAAGAACAGAGAATGGGAGAGAAATCCATTGTTACACATGCATATCTACTCAAGCAAGTACTGTATATCAATGCCTAGCTAACATACAGCTCTGCTCCAACATGTACTATACACCAACACCTTGGTATATACAGTGCCTTGCGAAAGTATTCGGCCCCCTTGAACTTTGCGACCTTTTGCCACATTTCAGGCTTCAAACATAAAGATATAAAACTGTATTTTTTTGTGAAGAATCAACAACAAGTGGGACACAATCATGAAGTGGAACGACATTTATTGGATATTTCAAACTTTTTTAACAAATCAAAAACTGAAAAATTGGGCGTGCAAAATGATTCAGCCCCCTTAAGTTAATACTTTGTAGCGCCACCTTTTGCTGCGATTACAGCTGTAAGTCGCTTGGGGTATGTCTCTATCAGTTTTGCACATCGAGAGACTGACATTTTTCCCCATTCCTCCTTGCAAAACAGCTCGAGCTCAGTGAGGTTGGATGGAGAGCATTTGTGAACAGCAGTTTTCAGTTCTTTCCACAGATTCTCGATTGGATTCAGGTCTGGACTTTGACTTGGTCATTCTAACACCTGGATATGTTAATTTTTGAACCATTCCATTGTAGATTTTGCTTTATGTTTTGGATCATTGTCTTGTTGGAAGACAAATCTCCGTCCCAGTCTCAGGTCTTTTGCAGACTCCATCAGGTTTTCTTCCAGAATGGTCCTGTATTTGGCTCCATCCATCTTCCCATCAATTTTAACCATCTTCCCTGTCCCTGCTGAAGAAAAGCATGCCCAAACCATAATGCTGCCACCACCATGTTTGACAGTGGGGATGGTGTGTTCAGCTGTGTTGCTTTTACGCCAAACATAACGTTTTGCATTGTTGCCAAAAAGTTCAATTTTGGTTTCATCTGACCAGAGCACCTTCTTCCACATGTTTGGTGTGTCTCCCAGGTGGCTTGTGGCAAACTTTAAATGACACTTTTTATGGATATCTTTAAGAAATGGCTTTCTTCTTGCCACTCTTCCATAAAGGCCAGATTTGTGCAATATACGACTGATTGTTGTCCTATGGACAGAGTCTCCCACCTCGCCTGTAGATCTCTGCAGTTCATCCAGAGTGATCATGGGCCTCTTGGCTGCATCTCTGATCAGTCTTCTCCTTGTATGAGCTGAAAGTTTAGAGGGACGGCCAGGTCTTGGTAGATTTGCAGTGGTCTGATACTCTTTTCATTTCAATATTATCGCTTGCACAGTGCTCCTTGGGATGTTTAAAGCTTGGGAAATCTTTTTGTATCCAAATCCGGCTTTAAACTTCTTCACAACAGTATCTCGGACCTGCCTGGTGTGTTCCTTGTTCTTCATGATGCTCTCTGCGCTTTTAACGGACCTCTGAGACTATCACAGTGCAGATGCATTTATACGGAGACTTGATTACACACAGGTGGATTGTATTTATCATCATTAGTCATTTAGGTCAACATTGGATCATTCAGAGATCCTCACTGAACTTCTGGAGAGAGTTTGCTGCACTGAAAGTAAAGGGGCTGAATAATTTTGCACGCCCAATTTTTCAGTTTTTGATTTGTTAAAAAAGTTTGAAATATCCAATAAATGTCGTTCCACTTCATGATTGTGTCCCACTTGTTGTTGATTCTTCACAAAAAAATACAGTTTTATATCTTTATGTTTGAAGCCTAAAATGTGGCAAAAGGTCGCAAAGTTCAAAGGGGCCGAATACTTTCGCAAGACACTGTAAATAACCGCTCTGTTAGCCCTAAGGACTCCTATGGCCTCACCATCCTCCTCTGACTCTGTGAGGTTGGCTCGTTGGGCTCTCTTGGGCGGTGTCTCTGTGTGTCGTAGGGCGGAGCGGGCCGGGGGGTAACATCTCAGGGGGTGTCCCAGGGGACTCTCCTCCTCCAGCCGGGGCATGGGCCTCTCAGAGTCAGAGTCTACGAAGGGCTCGTCCAGCACCTCGGTGGTTTCAGAGATGGTCTCTGTCACCACGCTGCTGTGGGCGTGGCTGTGGCTGCGCTGACGCATGCGCCTCTTCCTCAACGGCTTCTGTGGAGACATTGGAACAGCTATTGAAATATAATACAGACCTTTTTTGGCAAACAAGCAGTAAGTAGTAACAAATAATCTTGCAAATGTTTCTTTAGAGGTTCCTACTATCTCATCATTTCAAGTGACCTGTATCAAGAAGAACTTTATTCTTTCCATTCACCTTGCACTTGAGCCCCAGGGTGGGCTTTGTGAGGATGGGTGGGGAGTGAGTCCCCCTCTCCTCGTCATCATCATCTTCATCCTCCTCCTCCTCCTCTTCCTCGCTGCTTTCACTGAAGCAGCTCCGTCTGACTGGAGGCGGGTCGCTGAGCCTGGGCGCCAGGGGCAGCTGGGGCAAGGTTTCTCCGGGACCCTCACTCAGCCTGCGCTTGGGGCCCTTCTTCTTCCTGGGAGGGCGCCCTCTGCTGCGTGGGGGAGGGACAGCAGGGTGCCTGCCAAGCATCTCTAGGGGCCTGAAGGTACCTGTAGAATCAGCCAGATGTCTGTCTAAAGAGAACAGGGAGGGTGGGCTGCTGCCAGAGGTGGAGCTGATTTTAGTGCCCTCAGCCCTGTCCTCCTCCTCATCGAAATCCTGCACCTCCAACCGTATCTTTGGAGGTCGTCCCGGTCCCGGCCTCCTCTCAGTCCGTGGCCCGTCCTTCACCTTGCCCCAAGGCCAGTTCTTGGGTGGGCGGCCCCTGCCCCTGCGCTCTCCGTTGGCGGGGGGAGGGGACCGGTGGTCGGGGACTGGCGGGGGACAGCGGACTGGGGAGGAGGCCGGAGAGCTTTGGCTGGTGGGGAACCCCGGGAAGCACTTTATCATCTCCTCCTCTTCCTCTTCTCCTCGGACCAGCCAGGGGAGTGGAGACACTTTGTGGCTAGGCTTGATCTGTAAAATATTAACTAAATTTACCTCTAATCCATTCAAGTCATTGTTGTAATGTCATTCATCTGAAATAAAAAAATATACTGAAGCATTATTTTATGCACCTCCTTGCAGGTATCCTCTCCTTCCTCCTCCTCCTCCTCCTCCTCGCCCTCTGAAACCACAGTGTTGGTGACGATGACGGGGGTCCAGCGGAGACAGTCCGGGTCCACCTCTAGCAGCCGGGGCCTGGCGGTGAGACAAGCCATGTGGCTGGACACCAGCTTCTCCTTACGCACCAGGACTAGCCTACAGGGGGACAGAGACAGTTTGGTTAACTCTACAGGGAGGGAAGAACTACTCTGAACAAATGACGGCTGCCAAACAGACGCGTTCTATGCTGTAGAATCATCACGCCAGCTTTCAATGGGCTTGTAGTTTAGCAGGTTGTTGCTAATTTCTGCATCGTTAAATTTGTGTCATCATGATTATGCCTCTGAGTGTGTGTGTGAGAGTTTCTCACCGCTCCCCTCTCTGCTCCAGCATGTTGAGGTGGTGCAGCGTGGCAGTGATATCCTGGGGGCAGATGCCAGTGATCTTGCTGAGGCGTCGGATGGTGAGCTGGCGGTCGCGGACCTCATGGAGACTCTCCAGCACCACGCTGCGCCAGTAGGCCATGTATGACAGACGACCCAGGTCTGACAGGGGCTTCTCTGGGGAGCCGGGCTGGCCCTCCTGCTTGGACAGCAGGTAGCCTGGAAGGGAAGGGGGAGGGGTGAGAACAAGATCAATGTTAAAAAATCGGTAGACTATACAAGGTCAATTGACATTGGTGTATACAATTCAGCCTATGACTGTTGGTGTATAAAATTCAGCCTATGACTGTTGGTGTATCCAATTCAGCCTATGACTGTTGGTGTATCCAATTCAGCCTATGACTGTTGGTGTATCCAATTCAGCCTATGACTGTTGGTGTATCCAATTCAGCCTATGACTGTTGGTGTATCCAATTCAGCCTATGACTGTTGGTGTAACCAATTCAGCCTATGACTGTTGGTGTATCCAATTCAGCCTATGACTGTTGGTGTATCCAATTCAGCCTATGACTGTTGGTGTATACAATTCAGTCTGACTGTTGGTGTATACAATTCTGTCTGACTGCTGGTTTATACAATTCAGCCTATGACTGCTGGTGTATACAATTCAGTCCGACTGTTGGTGTATACAATTCCGTCCGACTGCTGGCGTATACAATTCAGTCTGACTGCTGGCGTATACAATTCAGTCTGACTGCTGGCGTATACAATTCAGTCTGACTGCTGGTGTATACAATTCAGTCTGACTGCTCGTGTATACAATTCAGTCTGACTGTTGGTGTATACAATTCAGTCTGACTGTTGGTGTATACAATTCAGTCTGACTGTTGGTGTATACAATTCAGTCTGACTGCTGGCGTATACAATTCAGCCTGACTGATGGCGTATACAATTCAGTCTGACTGCTGGCGTATATAATTCAGTCTGACTGCTGGTGTATACAATTCAGTCTGACTGCTCGTGTATACAATTCAGTCTGACTGCTGGTTTATACAATTCAGCCTATGACTGCTGGTGTATACAATTCAGTCTGACTGTTGGTGTATACAATTCCGTCCGACTGCTGGTGTATACAATTCAATCTGACTGCTGGCGTATACAATTCAGTCTGACTGCTGGCGTATACAATTCAGTCTGACTGCTGGCGTATACAATTCAGTCTGACTGCTGGCGTATACAATTCAGTCTGACTGCTGGCGTATACAATTCAGTCTGACTGCTGGTGTATACAATTCAGTCTGACTGCTCGTGTATACAATTCAGTCTGACTGTTGGTGTATACAATTCAGTCTGACTGTTGGTGTATACAATTCAGTCTGACTGTTGGTGTATACAATTCAGTCTGACTGCTGGCGTATACAATTCAGCCTGACTGATGGCGTATACAATTCAGTCTGACTGCTGGCGTATACAATTCAGTCTGACTGCTGGTGTATACAATTCAGTCTGACTGCTCGTGTATACAATTCAGTCTGACTGCTGGTTTATACAATTCAGCCTATGACTGCTGGTGTATACAATTCAGTCTGACTGTTGGTGTATACAATTCCGTCCGACTGCTGGTGTATACAATTCAGTCTGACTGCTGGCGTATACAATTCAGTCTGACTGCTGGCGTATACAATTCAGTCTGACTGCTGGCGTATACAATTCAGTCTGACTGCTGGTGTATACAATTCAGTCTGACTGCTGGTGTATACAATTCAGCCTATGACTGTTTGTATATACAATTCAGTCTGACTGCTGGTGTATACAATTCAGTCTGACTGTTGGTGTATACAATTCAGCCTATGACTTTTTGTATATACAATTCAGTCAGACTGCTGGTGTATACAATTCAGTCTGACTGCTGGTGTATACAATTCAGTCTGACTGCTGGTGTATACAATTCAGTCTGACTGTTGGTGTATACAATTCAGCCTAGCACTGTTGGTGTATACAATTCAGTCTGACTGCTGGTGTATACAATTCAGCCTGACTGCTGGTGTATACAATTCAGTCTGACTGCTGGTGTATACAATTCAGCCTATGACTGTTTGTATATACAATTCAGTTTGACTGCTGGTGTATACAATTCAGGCTGACTGTTAGTGTATACAATTCAGCCTAGGACTGTTTGTGTATACAATTCAGTCTGACTGCTGGTGTATACAATTCAGCCTAGGACTGTTGGTGTATACAATATAGCCTATGACTGTTGGTGTATCCAATTCAGCCTGACTGCTGGCGAATACAATTCAGTCTGACTGCTGGCGTATACAATTCAGTCTGACTGCTGGCGTATACAATTCAGTCTGACTGCTGGTGTATACAATTCAGTCTGACTGCTGGCGTATACAATTCAGTCTGACTGCTGGCGTATACAATTCATTCTGACTGCTGGCGTATACAATTCAGTCTGACTGCTGGTGTATACAATTCAGTCTGACTGTTGGTGTATACAATTCAGTCTGACTGCTGGTGTATACAATTCAGTCTGACTGTTGGTGTATACAATTCAGTCTGACTGTCGGTGTATACAATTCAGCCTAGGACTGTTGGTGTATACAATTCAGTCTGACTGTTGGTGTATACAATTCAGTCTGACTGTTGGTGTATACAATTCCGTCAGACTGCTGGTGTATACAATTCAGTCAGACTGCTGGTGTATACAATTCAGTCAGACTGCTGGTGTATACAATTCAGTCAGACTGTTGGTGTATACAATTCAGCCTATGACTGTTGGTATATAAAATTCAGTCTGACTGTTGGTGTATACAATTCAACCTAGGATTGTTGGTGTATACAACTCAGTCTGACTGTTGGTGTATACAATTCAGTCTGACTGCTGGCGTATACAATTCAGTCTGACTGCTGGTGTGTACAATTCAGTCTGACTGCTGGTGTATACAATTCAGTCTGACTGTTGGTGTATACAATTCAGTCTGACTGTTGGTGTATACAATTCAGTCTGACTGTTGGTGTATACAATTCAGTCTGACTGTTGGTATATACAATTCAGTCTGACTGTTGGTGTATACAATTCAGTCTGACTGTTGGTGTATACAATTCAGTCTGACTGTTGGTGTATACAATTCAGTCTGACTGTTGGTATATACAATTCAGTCTGACTGTTGGTATATACAATTCAGTCTGACTGTTGGTGTATACAATTCAGCCTAGGATTGTTGGTGTAAACAATTCAGTCTGACTGCTGGCGTATACAATTCAGTCTGACTGCTGGTGTGTATACAATTCAGTCTGACTGCTGGTGTATACAATTCAGTCTGACTGTTGGTGTATACAATTCAGCCTAGGACTGTTGGTGTATACAATTCAGTCTGACTGTTGGTGTATACAATTCATTCTGACTGTTGGTGTATACAATTCCGTCAGACTGCTGGTGTATACAATTCAGTCAGACTGCTGGTGTATACAATTCAGTCAGACTGTTGGTGTATACAATTCAGTCAGACTGTTGGTGTATACAATTCAGCCTAGGATTGTTGGTGTAAACAATTCAGTCTGACTGCTGGCGTATACAATTCAGTCTGACTGCTGGTGTGTATACAATTCAGTCTGACTGCTGGCGTATACAATTCAGTCTGACTGCTGGTGTATACAATTCAGTCTGACTGCTGGCGTATACAATTCAGTCTGACTGCTGGCGTATACAATTCAGTCTGACTGCTGGCGTATACAATTCAGTCTGACTGCTGGTGTATACAATTCAGTCTGACTGGTGGCGTATACAATTCAGTCTGACTGCTGGTGTATACAATTCAGTCTGACTGCTGGCGTATACAATTCAGTCTGACTGCTGGTGTATACAATTCAGTCTGACTGCTGGTGTATACAATTCAGCTTATGACTGTTTGTATATACAATTCAGTCTGACTGCTGGTGTATACAATTCAGTCTGACTGCTGGTGTATACAATTCAGCCTATGACTTTTTGTATATACAATTCAGTCTGACTGCTGGTGTATACAATTCAGTCTGACTGTTGGTGTATACAATTCAGCCTATGACTGTTTGTATATACAATTCAGCCTGACTGTTGGTGTATACAGTTCAGCCTAGGACTGTTTGTATATACAATTCAGCCTAGTACTGATGGTGTATACAATTCAGCCTAGGACTGTTGGTGTATACAATTCAGCCTAGGACTGTTGGTGTATACAATTCAGCCTAGGACTGTTGGTGTATACAATTCAGCCTAGGACTGTTGGTGTATACAATTCAGCCTAGGACTGTTGGTGTATACAATTCAGCCTAGGACTGTTGGTGTATACAATTCAGGCTGACTGCTGGTGTATACAATTCAGGCTGACTGCTGGTGTATACAATTCAGCCTAGGACTGTTGGTGTATACAATTCAGCCTATGACTGTTGGTGTATACAATTCAGCCTATGACTGTTGGTCTATACAATTCAGCCTGACTGCTGGTGTATACAATTCAGTCTGACTGCTGGTGTATACAATTCAGGCTGACTGCTGGTGTATACAATTCAGGCTGACTGCTGGTGTATACAATTCAGCCTAGGACTGTTGGTGTATACAATTCAGCCTATGACTGTTGGTGTATACAATTCAGCCTATGACTGTTGGTCTATACAATTCAGCCTGACTGCTGGTGTATACAATTCAGTCTGACTGTTGGTGTATCCAATTCAGCCTATGACTGCTGGTGTATACAATTCAGTCTGACTGCTGGTGTATACAATTCAGTCTGACTGCTGGTGTATACAATTCAGTCTGACTGCTGGTGTATACAATTCAGTCCGACTGCTGGTGTATACAATTCAGTCCGACTGCTGGTGTATACAATTCAGTCTGACTGCTGGTGTATACAATTCAGTCCGACTGCTGGTGTATACAATTCAGTCCGACTGTTGGTGTATACAATTCAGTCTGACTGTTGGTGTATACAATTCAGCCCGACTACTGGTGTATACAATTCAGTCTGACTGCTGGTGTATACAATTCAGTCCGACTGTGTATTATAAAAAAATGCTACTATCTCTACCACAACACAGTGGTTCAGCTTTCCTCAAAACAACCACCTTCTAAAGCATCCCATTCCAAACAGCTAAGCGGAGTAGGAAGGGGCCAATGAGGTTTCACTTATTCAACTCAACAAGGAATTGGCCTGGACATTATTCATTACAGCTACTTTTAATCAGATCCCAAAGTGTTGCTAGTTCAATTCAATGGGATTGACTGTTATTCTGATGGCATTGACCCAAAACTCAACAGCAGCTTAGAGCAATTTGCACTGCATCAAAGAGGAGCTGTAGCTGAGCCTGGGCGGAGCTCCTTACTGAAGTCGATGAGGAAGCGACCGTAGCCTTTGCGCTGGTACTGGGGAAGAATCATGATGCAGGACACGTTGTACTTCTGTTGACAATGCTTCTCCTGGAGGGGGAAAGAGAGCGTGAGAGATTCCAATGAGGGGGGGGAAAGGCATGGTTATGTACTCTTGAGAAAAAGTAGAGGTCTGTGTGTGTGTGTGTGTGTGTGTGTAAAGATCATTGCAGTGTTTTGGCAGCTATTCTGTATGTTAATAAGAGCAACTGCATCCGTACAGACAGTAAGCGGTGAGACAGAGCATCAAAGCAGCAGAGGTTTCTCTGCATACTGAGGTATTTCACTAGCATACTGAGGTATTTCACTAGCATACTGAGGTATTTCACTAGCATACTGAGGTATTTAACTAGCATACTGAGGTATTTCACTAGCATACTGAGGTATTTCACTAGCATACTGAGGTATTTCACTAGCATACTGAGGTATTTCACTAGCATACTGAGGTATTTCACTAGAACAGAATGAAGGTGCGTCCAGACACTGATCTAAAGACAACTTTGTGCAATTCCACTAATGGTTAAGGTTAGGATTTATGGGAGGGTAAGCTGATCCTAGATCTGTCCCTAAAGGTAACTTTAGGGTTTAACCGGTTGTGATTATTTATGGATGTGTTTATTTTGGATGATTTGGTGGTTAGACGTACCTTAGAAAAGTAGCCCACCAGGTGGCAGCCCTTGCTGTCATTCTGTGTTAGAACGTAGAAGAGGAAGGGCTCCACGTCGTAGTACAGCGTCTTGTGATCCAGGAACAGCTTGGCCAACAGACACAGGTTCTGACAGTAGATTGTGCTCATGTTCCCATCCACCTGAGAAAACAAAACAAACACACCATGAATAAATTAAATGAATGAAAACCTGTATTGCCTGAAAGGAATCTGATTTGCATGACATGAGCACAGAGAGCAACCACCAAGCTGCCAAGACAAACGTGCACATGAATATACCAAATACAAGTATTACATGAGTTTGACTACAATTATCCAAGTTCAAAAGGGCAGTCTTGACTGCACCATTCAGCCCGTTTCCGAACCTTAAAATGAGTAACTATGAGACAGACACACGTGGGATATGGGAGGAGGGGACTAGTCTCAGACAGTAATGACAATGATGCGAGCCATGGCATCTCTGGTGTCCATGGCTGGGAGAGAGAGAGGAGGAGAGGGGCTCCCTGGCACATAGCCTGACATCCCAGCTATTCTACTCTGCTGCTGAGTGAGGATGAGTCAGTAGGGGACGAGTCAGGACGGGACGGGCTGCAGAGGCAATGAAATCAGAGCTGCAGACACCATCCTACCAGACAGACGGACTGCCCCTCAATTAGGCTGCGTTTACACAGGCAGCCCATTTCTGATCTCTTTTCCACTAATTGGTCTTTTGACCAATCACATCAGATGTTTTTACATCAGCTCTTTTTCAGTGCCGATCTGATTGGTCAAAAGTCAAATTTGTGAAAAAAAAGATCACAATTGGGCTGCCTGTGTAAACGCAGTATGTAGAGTTCTCAATTCTCAACCTTCAGTCCACAGAGTCTTTGTGACACTGAGCACAGGATGTGGCAGGAGCGGTGTGGCTTGTGGCAGGGCGGTGGCCTCCATCTGCTTCTCTCTCTTTCTCTGTCTGTATTCCTCTGTCTCTCAGTCTGTCTCACCTCGAACACGGAGACACCATCCTTCCTGTAGATCTCATTGGCTGGAGGGTGGAACCAGGCACACTTCCTCATGTGCTGGAAGAGGATGCTGCGACTCTTCACGTAACGCAGGCAGAACTCACACAGGTAGAGCTTAGGCAGTCTGGGACAGGAGATGGAGGGAAATGGATGAGGACCAGACAAGAGCAAAACTGACTTTAAGTCATTAACATCAATTATACGAACACAAACTAACAGTGGACTGACTCAGAGTGGAGCATGTGAAATGTTTGTGCTCGTTTACCTGCTGAACTCTTGCGGATACGGAGAGGAGTACCAAGTCTGGATCTCAAACTTGCCAAACTCGATGACAGACGGGCAACGCATTTGGGGATCTGGAGGGCCGGTCACCCCCACTTTCTGCATAGGCAAGAGAAAGAGAGAGAAAACGAGAGCAGAGAAGGGGGGTTTAGGTTTGGAGCTCCAGTATCAAGTGAAGGCCAGTTTTTCAAACAGGGGATTAAGAAAAGAACATGGATCAGACCGAGATTACACACCAGGGATTACTGGGCCTCTGACTGCCCCTGCCTAACCCAGCACGGTATGCCCCACACACACACTAGGGCCTGGCACGCACCGGCACTCAAACACACAGTGACAGAAAGACATATACACACGCCAAGGCACACCCACACAGTAAAACAAACAGGCACACCCACTCCGGCTCCTGTGCAGCTGGCACCCTGACGCCTGCTTACATAATTATTATTAGCTCTCTGGTCTGTCTTGAGTGGAAACTCCAAGCATCTGCCACTGGGTTCTGCCGACACGCGCTGGTAATCACACACTCCCAAACAAAAACACACACACACACACACACACACGGCCAGTCGACCCTGCCTACAGAGTCAGGTCTGCTTTGAATGTTTTTCACTGACTGATGTGAGAGAGGATCCACTCTCAGAGGAACACAAACAGGTTCAC
Organism: Oncorhynchus mykiss; assembly: GCF_057628025.1. Lineage (NCBI taxonomy): Eukaryota > Metazoa > Chordata > Actinopteri > Salmoniformes > Salmonidae > Oncorhynchus > Oncorhynchus mykiss. The sequence goes on along the minus strand of NC_143032.1, from coordinate 67,509,864 downwards.
AATGGGTCTAGTCTACAATGTAATTGTAAACAAACCACAACAGGAAACCATCAATTATAAAATACGAAGTTGAAATAACGCTGAGCTTGCACCTACTTTTCACCAGCCTTTCCTATTCTCCTAAGACAAGAATCAAACGCTGCGTTGGGACAGAGCGTTTCTCCTGTGATGTACGGCAGTGATCTGAAGCTCTGATCTGTCTGTGCCGGTGAGGGATCACAACGAATAGATAGATCAGCTCTGCCCTGACAATGCACTGAACCACAGTGCCCCCTCTCTCACACACACACACACACACAAAAACACTTTTTTTGTCTCCGTCTTTGTGGTTACCTGTAGCGCCAGCTCCTGGATGTGTCTGAAGAGTTCCACGTCTTTCTCTGTCAGGTTCTCGTGTCCTGGTAGCTTGTCCTCATCCTCACGCCAGTCACTACTGTCCTGATTGTCTGTGAAGGACAGACAGAGGGGGACAGTAAGTTTGTGGGACACTTACAGAAAGAGGACAGTATATTCATGTTTTAAGGTTCTGACTGACACACAAAGTGCTAGAACTGACAACTGTGTGGACACTGGGCCAGTTCTCAAAGACCAACAATATGCAGGTGTTGAGTCTGTCTGAAGGACATAGTATGAAGTACAGCTTTTGACTGATACAAATACAGCCACTACAACCCCTCATTCACCCTCAGTATTCAATGCATTATTCAGCATACCCTCCTCACCTGTCCTGTCGTCCCCCTCTTCCTTGCGTATGGCCTTCTTGCGGATGCGGTATTGCTGGGAGTAGTCCACCTCGTGCTGGGCCTTGCGTCCGTCAGGCGAGGGCGTGAAGAACTTTGTGAGTGCGTCAATCAGGCCCTTGGTCTTCTTGTTGAAGCGAAGGCCTCCCTGCTCCGACGAGTCCTCTCGTAGGGAGAACAGCAGCCGGTCGTCGCCAGGATAACCCTCGCAGGACGAGCTAGACGACGAGTGTGGGGAGGAGGAGCCCTGCGAGCGACGCCCCCCCTTCCGCCTGCCACGCCCACCCGGCTCTCGCAGCTTCTTGAATGGCCTGCCCGGTCTGCAACAGGAGACAGGACTATTCAGACACCCACAAGCTAATAGCAACACCCTATATAGACTAAGGCCTGGTCATTTGGAATACATTTACATAGCAACATGAGCAACAGAAGACAGTCAAAAATGTTTTGGCTGTGTTTCCAATGATCAAGTATTGTCAACAAAAGAGTACGGCTAGGTTCCCCACTTCCACATTAAACAACTCCATTTGGTTGATCAGCGAGTGTCATATAGCTAGATTCTAGGCTCCAAAGAAGCTTCATTTATGGCATGAAACTCAGCTCTTAGACTAATAGGCAGTCATTAAAAACAGTCTGACTGGCCAGTGAAACTCTAGTGGGGCTGATCTGAAGCGACCCGCTGTGTTTTACAGGTCTAGTACCGTGTCGTACTGCTAGCTCCCAGACGGTGCTGCTCTCTTCATGTCGTTACTAACCTGTTCTTGGGTCGTCCCAGTGGTGCGTTGTAGCGCCGTTTGATTTGTGCTGCCTTTTCATGCAAGAGCTTTCTTCCCTTTTTCCTGGGCTGACAGATCTGACAGATCCACATGCCTGGTGGGAGAGCAGAACAGATCAGAAGAGATCCGACAAGAAGAGATCCGATCAGAAGAGATCAGGAGTGTATTAGCTTAGCTGGCCTGAAACCGCTTCTTCAGTACTACCACCATACACTGACATCACTACACGTTAGCACCAGCATTAAAACCACAATAAAGATCCATGTCATTACACTGGTGGAAAGAGGTACCGTCTTGGTTTGTGGTCCTTCTGAGCTTTGTCATTTGTTCCCAATTATCTCATGGCCATAGTTGTTCAGATATACAGTGGATCCATTTACTGCACAGAGGTAGGAATTTCCAGGGACAGCGCATGTTTAAGTGGGTTTTATTAGGTACATTAGGAGGGTTAGGAGTAGGAGAAGAAGTAGTGGAGAGGGGGGTTACCTTTTGGCATCCGCATCAGTGGGGGGTCACAGCACTCCATGTGGAACCCCCGGTCACAGGAGTCACAGAACAACATGTTCTCCTAAACGCACACACACACACATACACACACAGTAAAAATTTGGTCACTCCCTGCCGTCATGTTTACATAGTTGACATTTCCACCATTTGCATATTTCCCCCCAACCAGAACTGTACTGTACTTGGCAGGTCTGAGGAGAGAGAGAACCATCTGCAGCAGCTGTCTAAAATAGTTCTGTTTGTTGAAAAACAATAGATCTGATTCCTACGTATTGTGCTGAAGTACAGGCAGACACACTGGCTGACACAGCGACACACGGACACAAACACTCACTGCGTTTTTGCCTTGATCTTGACAGTTGCTGCAGGTCTTGCATTCGATGCACTGCCACCACAGAGCTTTGACTCGCACAGTGAGCTCTGGTGAGAACTTTAGACAGGACGGGTGGCCTAGGGGACACAGTTCAACAGAGCCACACACTCACTATCCTGACAACCACAGGACACCACCACCTCACAATAGCAAAATATTACACTCAAAAGGCCCTATAGAGCCTAAATCAACCATGACAACAAACTACCAAATTCAGACATCTACGAGAGCCAACCTGTGAAATTATAGGTTTAACTAAAGTTAAGACAAATCCAATAGAATAAGGTGCAGGCAGAAGTAGCAGGCAGTGCTGCCTTGATGTCTCAGCATATAGAAACCGTGCTGCCACAGTGCGACTCACCGCTGTTGCCACAGTCTGCACAGGAGATGAGCTCCTCTGGCTTCTTGTCTCGGTTCGACTCCGTAGTGCCCAGGCAGAAGCTGCAGATAGGGATGGGCTCTGCCACAGGCTGAGAGATGGAGAGAAAGAGGGAGGGGGGCAGAGAGAGACACACACACACAGAGGGAGAGTCACTTATTAACAGTTCCATTGTACCAGACAGAGGGGTAAAACAACAGCGCATCGTTGTGTCCACATTCAGATCACTGTCAATGAGCCTGCTGTGAGGAGAAGGTTTGAACCAGCCACAGAGACAGCAGTTAAAGTTCAATCAGACAGGAAATTAATACAGTTAATTTGTCAGTGAGATTAAGTGAATGGCAGAGGCAGCAGACTCTTCCCTGGTGAGGATGTTGTGATCTAACAGATCACCATTAAAGGCGATGATGATGATAATGAAAGCCTTCCTATACTACAGAAGATCAAGGCCCATATTATTCACAAAGTGTCTCAGAGTAAGAGTGAGGATCTAGGATGAGTTTTGCCTTTTCAATTATAATGAACGGACACATTATCTTAGATCAGCAGTCCAACTCCAACATATGGGCCCAGAGATAATAGTTTCTACAGTACCCAGAGGTCTTGGTTCTGCTCCTAACTGACTGCTTGATCAGACCTGATCTGATACTAGAACATGTCGCATGACCTGAATGAACCGTCCCTCCCTTGACTCGGCTTGAATGGCTGCACAACATTCCCATTTCATTTCCAGAGCAGCGCTGCGCAGTGTGAGTAAGGCTGGGATACCTGTTAGTATTGTGGCAAGGAAACAAAACAACAAGCGGATTCAACTTCTTTAGGAGAACAGCCCTAATGTTGGAAACATCATTATGTTGTTATCAAGAGTCACATTTATTTATTTTCCAAGCTGTAGCAAACAATATTTTATATACAGCAGGTTTTTAAAATGACGAAAGAGTTACATCTGCTTCGTGATTTCATTTTTGCCTTGGAAAACAATATAGTGATCCTGGTATCGTCCCAGCCTTAAGTCTGAGGCCACTAAAGTCCTGTAACACACCATCTGACATGTGCTTCTGGGATGCCATAAATCATTCAGCATGAGAAGAGGAGAGCCACCCAGGACCCTTTCTCTGAGACACACACACGCATCCTCACAGTCATAACAGACACAGGGCAGCTACACAGAGTGAGTCACACACCATTGTCTTCCCTGCACACACAGAGGGGATAAAAACAGGAGGAGGGATGTGATGGTTCTCCTTCAATATCCCTGGAGCCTTGGAGCCCAGGGGAGTAGTCAGTGGTGGAGGGAGGCTGATGACTAAAGCCCAGGGGAGTAGTCAGTGGTGGAGGGAGGCTGATGACTAAAGCCCAGGGGAGTAGTCAGTGGTGGAGGGAGGCTGATGACTAAAGCCCAGGGGAGTAGTCAGTGGTGGAGGGAGGCTGATGACTAAAGCCCAGGGGAGTAGTCAGTGGTGGAGGGAGGCTGATGACTAAAGCCCAGGGGAGTAGTCAGTGGTGGAGGGAGGCTGATGACTAAAGCCCAGGGGAGTAGTCAGTGGTGGAGGGAGGCTGATGACTAAAGCCCAGGGGAGTAGTCCGTGGTGGAGGGAGGCTGATGACTAAAGCCCAGGGGAGTAGTCAGTGGTGGAGGGAGGCTGATGACTAAAGCCCAGGGGAGTAGTCAGTGGTGGAGGGAGGCTGATGACTAAAGCCCAGGGGAGTAGTCAGTGGTGGAGGGAGGCTGATGACTAAAGCCCAGGGGAGTAGTCAGTGGTGGAGGGAGGCTGATGACTAAAGTCCAGGAGAGTAGTCAGTGGTGGAGGGAGGCTGATGACTAAAGCCCAGGGGAGTAGTCAGTGGTGGAGGGAGGCTGATGACTAAAGCCCAGGGGAGTAGTCAGTGGTGGAGGGAGGCTGATGACTAAAGCCCAGGGGAGTAGTCAGTGGTGGAGGGAGGCTGATGACTAAAGCCCAGGGGAGTAGTCAGTGGTGGAGGGAGGCTGATGACTAAAGCCCAGGGGAGTAGTCAGTGGTGGAGGGAGGCTGATGACTAAAGCCCAGGGGAGTAGTCAGTGGTGGAGGGAGGCTGATGACTAAAGCCCAGGGGAGTAGTCAGTGGTGGAGGGAGGCTGATTACTAAAGCCCAGGGGAGTAGTCAGTGGTGGAGGGAGGCTGATTACTAAAGCCCAGGAGAGTAGTCAGTGGTGGAGGGAGGCTGATGACTAAAGCCCAGGGGAGTAGTCAGTGGTGGAGGGAGGCTGATGACTAAAGCCCAGGGGAGTAGTCAGTGGTGGAGGGAGGCTGATGACTAAAGCACAGGGGGCTGAGAGGTAGGAAGCCTGGACTGGGGTTAGGCTATGGAGCTGGCGCAAAGGGCTGGATGCTGGGGCGGGGGGGGCTTTCTGTAAGCCGGGCCCAAAAAATAAATACAATTGTTGCCAGCCAAAATGTCTGCAAAAAAATGTTTCCATCACAAAATAATGTGTTTCAATCATTGATGGAAGAAGTCAATGTGCTCCAACTTAAATATATTTCATAGACCTTCAAGCTACTTGGAAATGTGTCTGTTTATTTTTTATCAAGCTAAAAGACTGGGCAAAATTGGTGAAGATTGTGTTGATTATCCCCGTTTCCAGTGTGCCCGGCGAGAGGGAATTCTTTCTCCAAAACAGAGTAGAAGACGGTCTCAAGATGGCATCTTGTTGAGGACAAAGTAACGAGGCTGATGTACATCTCAAGCCACTCCAAGGAGTTGGACAGTTTTGACTTCCCAACAGCAGCGGCTCACTTTGAGCAGGTCAAGGTCCGCGCAAACTCAAGTAAATTTGATGCATATTATTGTGTTGGTCAGTCCCGGTCCTAGAGATTCCACTAACGCCCTAAGCAAGATCAACATATGCCGTCCGAGTCATGTATAGATAGTATAAAGATCTGGAATGGACAGACTAGAGTAGAGTAATAAATGTGGATCATGCGCAATTGGTGCATTTCAGTTGAGCTTATTCAGTAGCAATTGGAAACAACACATCGTTGAAAACTATTCACGTGGGAGAGTTACAATGTTGCAATTACTTGGCAGCCAACTGCCTATAGTAGGAAACAGAGTTATCAATAACCCATGTATATCACACGACGATAGTGTTGACCCCACGATAGTTCAAATTACAACAAACAGAACATTTATTAACATCATCCAGTAGAACTGTAAAAAGAGCTTTCATGAATGCGTGGCACAGGCCTCGTTTCACAGGCCTCGTTTCACAGGCCTCGTTTCACAGGGCTCGTTTCACAGGCCTCGTTTCACAGGGCTCGTTTCACAGGCCTCGTTTCACAGGCCTCGTTTCACAGGCCTCGTTTCACAGGGCTCGTTTCACAGGCCTCGTTTCACAGTCCTCGTTTCACAGGCCTCGTTTCACAGGCCTCGTTTCACAGGACAGTTGGAAAAATAAGCTTTCTCTCAATGAACCAGCCTTAACGAATAGTTTATTTACATATTGAATTTGATTGTCCAACATCAGTTTTATAATTTCTTCATTTTGTGGCCACCCTAGAGCAGCCTCTTTCCACTGCTGTGGTGCTGAATCGCAGCGGGAATGGGAAGTGGGACGGGACGGCCCGACTCTGGTGTTCCTAGACAGCCATGTTTTGTTAAATCAAATCAAATTTTATTTGTCACATACACATGGTTAGCAGATGTTAATGCGAGTGTAGCGAAATGCTTATTAGGCCTAATTCAAATGTTCATGCCTAGGCTAAATTCAATTAGAGAGGCCTCAATTATATTTGAAAACATTGGTGTTTTCTTAATTAAAATGTTCATATATTTTATAGGTCAGGTTGTTAGAAAATTATACTATACAAAATGTATATTTTGAAGCTGTGTTTTATTACTGTGTAGGCAACTTGTTCTGGGTTAAATGTTTCTTTCTGCTTTTAAATGATATTAATGTATAATTTATAGGAGGAATGAAGACTTCAGCAAAACCTGTCATGTTGGTATAAGAACATCGTTCTACTTTATTTTATTACAACTTTCTATTCTTTTAAGATGAACTACAATAATGGAAATGTCATTTTGAGCACCGTGGATGAACGCCCTAATACATATGGATGTCCGCTAAATTTATCAAATGTCGCCAAATTTTCCTGATGGAAACCCTGCTGGGTAGGATAAGGCTGAGGGCAGGGGCAAAGACATTCCTGGCTGACTGCACATAGCTCCACGCAGGGATGGAAAAGCAGGTCCAAGCAGGGGAGAGGAGGAGAAAAGACAGTCCGAAGAGCTTGATTTATTGGGTTCATTTCCCTCTGACTCAGGCTCCCGCTTGCATGCAGGGACTCCTCACATTGAGAACAGAGAGAGAAAGCAAGAAAGAGCGAGGAGAGAGAAAAAAAATGTAGAAAAGAGAAAGGAGGGAAAATATGGCAGCAGTCCTTTGTGCAGTCTCCCAGAGACCAACACCTCAATCATTCCTGCCAGTTAACCCCTTCCCTCCCAGTGGAGGTTGCCCTGTGTGTGCTCACTCACTCGCTCTCTCCACGCTCGAACAGCTAGCGCATGCAGAGCACAGCCATCGGGTTTCATACACACACATTACAGTGTGGGGTTTCATTGGTGATATGACTCAATTACTGACACTAAAGAATAAATAAATAGTTTTCCAAGACAATATGTGTGGGACAAATGGTGTACATTTTCCTGAAATTCCTCACGGAGGCATGCTTTCTTTTTTAAAAGCCCCCCAAAAATGCTATTATCACATATACAAGATAGATACAGTGAAATGTGTTGTTTTACAGGGTGGTTTTTATAGTTGTCCAGCACCCCTGGAGCAAATTAGGGTGAAGTGCCCTGCTCTAGGGAACATACACAGATTTTTCACCTTGTCGGCTCAGGTATTCGACCCAACGATCTTTCGCTTACTGGCCCATTGCTCTAACTGCTAGGCTACCTACAGCCCTAACCTTCTGTAAGGTTAGCAATATATTTCCCTAAAGATATAGTCTTCTACTTTATAAGCCATAAACTTACAGACTGGTGAGTCAGTTACATGGTTGGCAGAAGGTGACATTCAAGTCCAGAATTCCCACAACAGTGTTGTTGACCTGTATGCTACTATGTACACACTAAATAAGAGATGATTTCAGCAGGCAGGAAACGTTAGTCACAACACAGACAAGCCTATAACTCATCTCACCATGTCAACGCAACAGCAGAGTAATCTCTACATGCTTGAACAACTACAGACAGAGTCTAGATAAGCATCCTTCAGGTTAGAGTGAGGGCTCAAGCCCTTTATACCCAGACAGGTAGAAGTACCCCTACCCCTACTCTGTCCTGACATCTAGCCCTCTGTCTTACTAAGGCCAACACATGAGCAAAGACATAGCCTAGTTAATAAGGATTTATAGTATAGTCCTAGATTTTCCACGTTAGCTGTCCCATTACGAAAGATACACTGGCTCATGCTACGGTAGCAGATGTCCGTAGTGTACAACAGTGGATCTCAACTGGTTTTGCCTCAGGACTCAAATTGAATCAGGTTGTCTCAGTCACAATCCAATATTCACATTACGATTTTGGTTGGCAAAATGCAATCTGGAAAACAGTTACTTAAAAAAATAAATGTGTTTTACTGTTTATTGCTGTATTGATAGTAAATGTACCAATTATATAACAAGGGAACAATAGTCCCACCTTTTTCACAGTCAATAATTTAACTTTACCCATATTATTGATGCAGAAGGTTAAGCTCACTGGTGTGAGACCTCAAAATCCACAAAATCCTCTAAATAGTGCTGCTAATAACTCTATATTGAAGATACTGTGATTGAAGAAAAATTGCTTAACTCCATTAAATATTTTAAATAAATTGATGATTTATCATTGCTACACACTTTCTACCTGGTTTTAGTCGTTTATAAGATACATCGCTACCCATTCAAAATCTCCTGCGATCTAAATGTGGGTCGAGACCCACCAGTTGAGAATCGCTGGTATACAATACCCTAGCTGAGAGATGCACTGTGAGAGTGGCCTGGTTTCTCCTTGGCCATTTGCATTGGGTGTAATAGAGAAGGAACAAGTGAAAGGGAGAGGACAAAGGATGAGATAATGAGAGAGAGAACAATGAAGAGAGGACGAAAGGATAAGGATGTAGGGAGGGAGGAAATAGGATGAGAGAAAGAGAGAGAGGGAGATAGAAAAGATGCCCTGTTGTCCTTGTCTCATGTCAAGTCAAGGTTCTCATTAACATGTGAAACCTATTTCACCATCCAACCACCAGGCAGCGCTGAGCTGCCCCTCCTCCCGTCCCCAATACAGACTCAGCCCCCTCACCACAACCTCATTGATCACCGTTACAGGCCAGTCGCTCCGCAGCACATGCTCGGCCACTCGCACACTCTCGTCACGGGGAACACACACACGAAACACACAACCTCCAGGCATAGCAGGAATGGAGTGGATGACTTAACATAGCTAGCTATACATCTTCCGATGGCTCAAATGGTTGAGTGGAGAATGGTGTTAGGAACACCCAAGTAGTGGGATTGACTCCTGCATGGGCCAATGGACCACATATCCTGAATCACTGTATTACTGACTGAAAGTCTATTTGGATAATAGCATTAACTAAATGACCTTATTACACGCGTTGGGATTTTGGTTTAAATAGACATGCTTCCTGCCGGTCTAGCTGTTAGAAGCAGTGAAGCACCATACAGTAGGGAGGTTAATGAGGTAAAAGGCTAAATCAGTAATCACTGTATCAAAAAGGTACGAGTTGGCCGTGTGTGTGCCAGCTAAAGACTTCCCAGATGGAGAACACATTGGCCCTATTTGCTGGGTTCTAGTTCTACATAGCCCCGCAGTCATTCTACGCCAACAAGCATTCTCATCACTCTCTCGTGCCGCAGCCACTTTAACCCCAGTCAGCCTGATAATGGCAGTCCACCAGACTACTGCCCAGATGCTGTCTGTGTGTGTGTGGGGGTGTGACTCATACACCTCTAGGGCAAGTGGGGACACCTGGCCAGTGAAATATGAGCTCTGTTAGATTTCATTAGTGACACACCAACACTAACAACCTGCTCATACTACATCCCTATTTAAAGGCCAAGCATAGGCCAAATACATCCATAACCTGAGAGAAGTATAGGTCAATGGACATGGCCTTTGAGCACAGAGTAGAAGTAAATTCAAATGATGTCTCCTATCTAAGGACTCCAGGTAATGCATTGGGTTAAATGTAAACAATAGCTGTCTCCAATGCAAATCAACCTGCACTTTCCCCAGACTCCACCATAATATGGTTTAGTCTACTAACAAATAAATCAGCCCTGTATTGTCCATCAATACTTTCCTAAACACTACTTGATCCAATGGCTTAGCAGACTGCTAACAAATATCTGCTCTCTCTATTGCAAACCTGATACTCAACAGGCTTCAAAGACATTGTCATCATGGCTCTGGGATATGGACCTCTTTCTGGACCCCAGTGGTGTCCACTGTCCACTACTGAGAGAAATGTCTCACTTCTCAGACACCTCTCTGACCTGGCCAGCGCCTCTCTACACAGAGACCGCACTGGCGATGTAGCGGTGGGGGAGACCGCACTGGCGATGTAGCGGTGGGGGAGACCGCACTGGCGATGCAGCGGTGGGGGAGACCACACTGGCTACGCAGCGGTGGGAGAGACCGCACTGGCGATGTAGCGGTGGGGGAGACCGCACTGGCGATGTAGCGGTGGGGGAGACCGCACTGGCGATGTAGCGGTGGGGGAGACCACACTGGCGATGTAGCGGTGGGGGAGACCGCACTGGCGATGTAGCGGTGGGGGAGACCACACTGGCGATGTAGCGGTGGGGGAGACCGCACTGGCGATGTAGCGGTGGGGGAGACCGCACTGGCGATGTAGCGGTGGGGGAGACCGCACTGGCGATGTAGCGGTGGGGGAGACCACACTGGCTATGCAGCGGTGGGGGAGACCGCACTGGCGATGCAGCGGTGGGGGAGACCGCACTGGCGATGTAGCGGTGGGGGAGACCGCACTGGCGATGCAGCGGTGGGGGAGACCGCACTGGCGATGTAGCGGTGGGGGAGACCGCACTGGCGATGTAGCGGTGGGGGAGACCGCACTGGCTATGTAGCGGTGGGGGAGACCGCACTGGCTATGCAGCGGTGGGGGAGACCGCACTGGCTATGTAGCGGTGGGGGAGACCACACTGGCTATGCAGCGGTGGGGGAGACCACACTGGCTATGCAGCGGTGGGGGAGACCACACTGGCGATGCAGCGGTGGGGGAGACCACACTGGCTATGTAGCGGTGGGGGAGACCGCACTGGCTATGCAGTGGTGGGGGAGACCACACTGGCGATGCAGCGGTGGGGGAGACCGCACTGGCGATGTAGCGGTGGGGGAGACCACACTGGCGATGCAGCGGTGGGGGAGACCACACTGGCTATGCAGCGGTGGGGGAGACCACACTGGCTATGCAGCGGTGGGGGAGACCACACTGGCGATGCAGCGGTGGGGGAGACCACACTGGCAATGCAGCGGTGGGGGAGACCACACTGGCTATGCAGCGGTGGGGGAGACCACACTGGCTATGTAGCGGTGGGGGAGACCACACTGGCTATGTAGCGGTGGGGGAGACCACACTGGCTATGTAGCGGTGGGGGAGAACACACTGGCTATGTAGCGGTGGGGGAGACCGCACTGGCTATGCAGCGGTGGGGGAGACCACACTGGCGATGCAGCGGTGGGGGAGACCACACTGGCGATGCAGCGGTGGGGGAGACCACACTGGCTATGCAGCGGTGGGGGAGACCACACTGGCGATGCAGCGGTGGGGGAGACCACACTGGCGATGCAGCGGTGGGGGAGACCGCACTGGCGATGTAGCGGTGGGGGAGACCGCACTGGCGATGTAGCGGTGGGGGAGACCGCACTGGCGATGCAGCGGTGGGGGAGACCGCACTGGCTATGCAGCGGTGGGGGAGACCGCACTGGCGATGTAGCGGTGAGGGAGACCGCACTGGCTATACAGCGGTGGGGGAGACCACACTGGCGATGTAGAGGTGGGGGAGACCGCACTGGCGATGCAGCGGTGGGGGAGACCGCACTGGCGATGTAGCGGTGGGGGAGACCGCACTGGCGATGTAGCGGTGGGGGAGATCGCACTGGCGATGTAGCGGTGGGGGAGACCGCACTGGCTATGCAGCGGTGGAGGAGACCACACTGGCGATGCAGCGGTGGGGGAGACCACACTGGCGATGCAGCGGTGGGGGAGACCACACTGGCGATGCAGCGATGGGGGAGACCACACTGGCGATGCAGCGATGGGGGAGACCACACTGGCGATGCAGCGGTGGGGGAGACCGCACTGGCTATGCAGCGGTGGGGGAGACCGCACTGGCGATGCAGCGGTGGGGGAGACCACACTGGCGATGGAGCGGTGGGGGAGACCACACTGGCGATGCAGCGGTGGGGGAGACCACATTGGCGATGCAGCGGTGGGGGAGACCACACTGGCGATGCAGCGATGGGGGAGACCACACTGGCGATGCAGCGGTGGGGGAGACCGCACTGGCTATGCAGCGGTGGGGGAGACCACACTGGCGATGCAGCGGTGGGGGAGACCGCACTGGCGATGTAGCGGTGGGGGAGACCGCACTGGCGATGTAGCGGTGGGGGAGAACGCACTGGCGATGCAGCGGTGGGGGAGACCGCACTGGCGATGCAGCGGTGGAGGAGACCACACTGGCGATGCAGCGGTGGGGGAGACCACACTGGCGATGCAGCGGTGGGGGAGACCACACTGGCGATGCAGCGATGGGGGAGACCACACTGGCGATGCAGCGATGGGGGAGACCACACTGGCGATGCAGCGGTGGGGGAGACCGCACTGGCTATGCAGCGGTGGGGGAGACCGCACTGGCGATGCAGCGGTGGGGGAGACCACACTGGCGATGGAGCGGTGGGGGAGACCACACTGGCGATGGAGCGGTGGGGGAGACCACACTGGCGATGCAGCGGTGGGGGAGACCACATTGGCGATGCAGCGGTGGGGGAGACCACACTGGCGATGCAGCGATGGGGGAGACCACACTGGCGATGCAGCGGTGGGGGAGACCGCACTGGCTATGCAGCGGTGGGGGAGACCACACTGGCGATGCAGCGGTGGGGGAGACCGCACTGGCGATGTAGCGGTGGGGGAGACCACACTGGCTATGCAGCGGTGGGGGAGACCGCACTGGCAATGCAGCGGTGGGGGAGACCGCACTGGCGATGTAGCGGTGGGGGAGACCGCACTGGCGATGTAGCGGTGGGGGAGACCACACTGGCGATGCAGCGGTGGGGGAGACCGCACTGGCGATGTAGCGGTGGGGGAGACCGCACTGGCTATACAGCGGTGGGGGAGACCGCACTGGCGATGTAGCGGTGGGGGAGACCGCACTGGCTATGCAGCGGTGGGGGAGACCACACTGGCGATGTAGAGGTGAGGGAGACCGCACTGGCGATGCAGCGGTGGGGGAGACCGCACTGGCGATGCAGCGGTGGGGGAGACCGCACTGGCGATGTAGCGGTGGGGGAGACCGCACTGGCGATGTAGAGGTGGGGGAGACCGCACTGGCGATGCAGCGGTGGGGGAGACCGCACTGGCGATGCAGCGGTGGGGGAGACCGCACTGGCGATGTAGCGGTGGGGGAGACCGCACTGGCGATGCAGCGGTGGGGGAGACCACACTGGCGATGCAGCGGTGGGGGAGACCGCACTGGCGATGTAGCGGTGGGGGAGACCGCACTGGCGATGTAGCGGTGGGGGAGACCGCACTGGCGATGCAGCGGTGGGGGAGACCGCACTGGCGATGCAGCGGTGGAGGAGACCACACTGGCGATGCAGCGGTGGGGGAGACCGCACTGGCGATGTAGCGGTGGGGGAGACCACACTGGCGATGTAGCGGTGGGGGAGACCACACTGGCGATGCAGGGGTGGGGGAGACCACACTGGCGATGCAGCGATGGGGGAGACCACACTGGCGATGCAGCGATGGGGGAGACCGCACTGGCGATGCAGCGGTGGGGGAGACCGCACTGGCTATGCAGCGGTGGGGGAGAACGCACTGGCTATGCAGCGGTGGGGGAGACCGCACTGGCTATGCAGCGGTGGGGGAGACCGCACTGGCGATGCAGCGGTGGGGGAGACCACACTGGCGATGGAGCGGTGGGAGAGACCACACTGGCGATGCAGCGGTGGGGGAGACCACATTGGCGATGCAGCGATGGGGGAGACCACACTGGCGATGCAGCGATGGGGGAGACCACACTGGCGATGCAGCGGTGGGGGAGACCGCACTGGCTATGCAGCGGTGGGGGAGACCACACTGGCGATGCAGCGGTGGGGGAGACCGCACTGGCGATGTAGCGGTGGGGGAGACCGCACTGGCGATGTAGCGGTGGGGGAGACCGCACTGGCGATGTAGCGGTGGGGGAGACCGCACTGGCGATGCAGCGGTGGGGGAGACCGCACTGGCGATGTAGCGGTGGGGGAGACCGCACTGGCTATGCAGCGGTGGGGGAGACCACACTGGCGATGTAGCGGTGGGGGAGACCGCACTGGCGATGTAGCGGTGGGGGAGACCACACTGGCGATGCAGCGGTGGGGGAGACCGCACTGGCGATGTAGCGGTGGGGGAGACCACACTGGCTATGCAGCGGTGGGGGAGACCGCACTGGCGATGTAGCGGTGGGGGAGACCACACTGGCTATGCAGCGGTGGGGGAGACCGCACTGGCTATGCAGCGGTGGGGGAGACCGCACTGGCGATGTAGCGGTGGGGGAGACCACACTGGCTATGCAGCGGTGGGGGAGACCGCACTGGCTATGCAGCGGTGGGGGAGACCACACTGGCGATGCAGCGGTGGGGGAGACCGCACTGGCGATGTAGCGGTGGGGGAGACCGCACTGGCGATGCAGCGGTGGGGGAGACCGCACTGGCGATGTAGCGGTGGGGGAGACCGCACTGGCGATGCAGCGGTGGGGGAGACCGCACTGGCGATGTAGCGGTGGGGGAGACCGCACTGGCTATGCAGCGGTGGGGGAGACCACACTGGCGATGTAGCGGTGGGGGAGACCGCACTGGCGATGTAGCGGTGGGGGAGACCACACTGGCGATGCAGCGGTGGGGGAGACCGCACTGGCGATGTAGCGGTGGGGGAGACCACACTGGCTATGCAGCGGTGGGGGAGACCGCACTGGCGATGTAGCGGTGGGGGAGACCACACTGGCTATGCAGCGGTGGGGGAGACCGCACTGGCGATGTAGCGGTGGGGGAGACCGCACTGGCGATGTAGCGGTGGGGGAGACCGCACTGGCTATGCAGCGGTGGGGGAGACCGCACTGGCTATGTAGCGGTGGGGGAGACCACACTGGCGATGCAGCGGTGGGGGAGACCGCACTGGCGATGTAGCGGTGGGGGAGACCGCACTGGCGATGCAGCGGTGGGGGAGACCGCACTGGCGATGCAGCGGTGGGGGAGACCGCACTGGCGATGCAGCGGTGGGGGAGACCACACTGGCGATGCAGCGGTGGGGGAGACCGCACTGGCGATGTAGCGGTGGGGGAGACCGCACTGGCGATGCAGCGGTGGGGGAGACCGCACTGGCTATGCAGCGGTGGGGGAGACCGCACTGGCTATGCAGCGGTGGGGGAGACCGCACTGGCGATGTAGCGGTGGGGGAGACCACACTGGCGATGTAGCGGTGGGGGAGACCGCACTGGCGATGTAGCGGTGGGGGAGACCACACTGGCGATGTAGCAGTGGGGGAGACCACACTGGCGATGTAGCAGTGGGGGAGACCACACTGACCCAAGGCACATAATCCTTGTTTACTGGTATGTTGTATTTATGTCCTGTGTTGCGCTAAGGCATTACTTAGCAGATACAAACACTAGAGGGTTGTAATGTTAGCTAAAAGGGGGAGCTAATATCCATGTGAGACGTTTCAGTAATTAGTCTACACAGGGAGAGCGGTACATGCGTATGCCATTACGGTTTGAAAGTGACTGAGATAAAAACACAATTAGGCTCCAATTAGGCCTACAACTCATTCATAGGCAGACAACCAACCTGCTAGCACACTGAACAGAATGAATCAGGTCAGTGAGAACACTACACGGTCACCCCAACCCAATCAGTTGCTTATATTTTCACACGTCCCTCCCCTGAAACAGCAACATCAGTGAGGAGAACTTTGCTTCACCCGGGTCCAGCTGCTGTGAAAAGGGCAAGCACAGGGCCACGATCGCTCTTCACCTCACCTCCCTCCCCGACGCCATAACAATTCCCATCCTATCCCAGTCCCATAGCCTCCTAATGGCCCACTAGGCTCATAACTACAGCTGGCTCTGGGTGGCTCATCTCAGGAAAAGCAATGAGGTTTGCTATCTATACATCTGTGACCCTTGACTGACTCCACACCCCCCTTGCCTCCCCCAATATGGCCCGGTAGTGACCCCCTATTAGGGGGAGAGAGTGGGTCTGCAATAATGTTTGAATGGAGCTGTGTGACACAGTCATTCGGTGTTGAGTACACAAATCTCCCCTGCCATGGGGTCAAAGCCGGTGCTTATCCATTTGTTTTGCTTTTTCCCCCCCTCCCCTTCAATCTCTCCCCTCACCCACCGCTCCCATTCTAAATTACAACCACTAGCAATCATGAAGGCAATATGGCACTGATGAGCCTTTGCCTGAGTGAGAGGGAGAGAGAGAGTGAGAAGAGGGAAGCGTGAGCGTCACACCCCAACAGTCACACACACACAAACACACAGTGGGATAAGCTAGAGGACATGAGGCTGACAGAGGCTCTATGGCAGAGACATGGTGAGGCAGCTACTTTAATACTGCAAATAGCAGCATAAGAGGAACAGAGCTGTCTAGTCTGGAGGTTGCCTGAATGCCAAAGAGAAACATTCAAATCACTCCCAGCCAGCAAGGAAGCTGCTTTAGTTGCAGTACATCCAGAGTTCACCATGCAATGGCTCCAAACAACAAATGAACACCACTACGAATGAGCCTGTTTACTCAACTAAGTCAGAGGGATCACTGTCTTAAAAGGATAATCCACCTCAAACCACTAATTCCTATGATTAACAGTGTTAAATAATACTAATTAGGGCTGGGAACTTCCAGGGACCTCACGATACGATATTATCACAATACCGCGATTCTCACCATTCTATATGTATTGCGCTTCCGATACTATATTTTAGTGATGATGCGATGTTCCAAACATATTGCACACCATATATTTGCTGCAGAAGGCCAAGAATGCCATGAGAAAATGAGTTTTGATCAGTCATGGAAATAAAAGTGCTGGGCCGAGTTAAAGTTGTCTGTCAGAAGTATTACAATGTAAATGTTATTTTAATCCATCTGTCTGCATATTTCAAGACGTCATATGAGGGTGCAGTGAGACACTTTTCTTGTTAACACAATGGAAAATGGAAATGCTTTATTATCTAAATGTTGAAAGTGCGTGGGCAATGGAGAGAAACAAAATGGTGCAGTCTGAGGCCATGTGGCGTAGTGATGCAGGCACTGGAGATGGGGGTGTGAGCATGTGGGTCTGGGAAGGTGTGATGTAGCTGATGTTTGTGTGATGTCTTTTGTACAGTGCATTCAGAAAGTATTCAGACCCATTCCCCTTTTCCACATGTTGCTACTTATTTGCCTTATTCTAAAGTGTTTCATTTTTTTTCCTCAATCTACACACAATACCCCATGATGACAAAGCAAAAACAGGTTTAGAAATGTTTGCAAATTTATGGGGAAAAAAACAACCCAGAAATAACTGATTTACATAAGTATTCAGACCCTTTGCTATGAGACTCTAAATTGAGGTCAGGTGCATCCTGCTTCCATTGTTCATCCCTGAGATGTTTCCACAACTTTATTGGATTCCATCGGTGGTAAACTCATTTGATTGGACATGATTTGGAAAGGCACACACCTGTCTATATAAGGTCCCACAGTTGACAGTGCATGTCAGAGCAAAAACCAATGCCACGAAGTCGGAGGAATTGTCCGTAGAGATCAGAGACAGGATTGTGTCGAGCCACAGATCTGGGGACCGGTACCATTGAAGGTCTCCAACAACACAGTGGCCTCCATCATTGATGGATGACCAAGAACACGATGGTCACTGACAGAGCTCCAGAGTTCCTCTGTGGAGAAGGGAGAACCTTCCAGAAGGAGAACCATCTTTGCAGCACTCCACCAATCAGGCCTTTATGGTAGAGTGGCCAGACGGTAGCCACTCCTCAGTAAAAGGCACATGACAGCCAGCTTGGAGTTTGCCAAAAAGGCACCTAAATGACTCACAGACCATGACAAACAAGATTCTCTGGTCTGATGAAACCAAGATTGAACTCTTTGGCCTGAATGCCAAGCGTCACGTCTGGAGGAAACCTGGCACCATCCCTACGGTGAATCGTGGTGGTGGCAGCATCATGCTGTGGGGATGTTTTTCAGCGGCAGGGGCTGGGAGACTAGTCAGGATCGAAGGAAAGATGAACAATGAACGAAGTACAGAGAGATGCTTGATGAAAACCTGCTCCAAAGCACTCAGGACCTCAGACTGAGCGAAGGTTTACCTTTCAACAGGACAACGACCCTAAGCACACAGCCAAGACAACACAGGAGTGGCTTCGGGACAAGTTTTCTGAATGTCCTTCAAAGTACTGAGTAAAGGGTCTGAATACTTATCACATTTACATACGTTTTTTATTTTGAATAAATGTGCAAAGATTTTTTTTTAAACTGTTTTAGTTTTATCATTATGGGGTATTGTGTATAGATTGATGAGGGGAAAAAAGGTAAATCCATTTTAGAATAAGGCTGTAACGTAACAAAATGAATGCACCATGTATGTGTGTTTTGTATTGTTATTTTTTTTTAAATGTTATAATCTTACAACAAAAAGGAAATGAAAGTGCTGAAAACAAATTGGCTCCGTATTTAACCTGGAGAACAAGCTACAGAGGAAAAAAATTGGCGTTTTGGTGCAAGTACAGCCAACTAGCGCAATAATTTTGCATATTGTCAAAATGATATGATAGAACGGAAAAAATAATATTCTGATATGTAAATATATTCATCCCCCCCATCTCTAACACTACTATGTGAAAACAATATTTTTGTTGAACAAATGTTTCATTTTGTCGTTAGAACAAGATTGCTAGGAACATGTTGGTTGAAGCTCGGTTGAAGCTCAAGTGGACTACAAAACCCATAATGCAAAGGTTGCTACCAACTAATGTAGGTACACACAATAATTCAAGTCAATATCAGCATGTGAAGTACAGTAGCTAGCTACCTGTGAAATATCCTAAACAAACTGCACTATCAATTTAAGAGTCTCACCAAGTTCAGCTTGCAGTTCCTCTCTGCCCAGAGTACGTTGCTATGGCAACAATGGCCAGTTCCCACGTTTCCCACAGACACACAAGCCGCATTGCGAGATAGTACTTGAAAGAGAAACTGAGTTTAAATATTTGGTACACCGTATAGAATAAGCACATCTAAGCAAAATCTCTACTTAGTCATGAGGATATTGATAGTATGTCCATACCATCTATTGGCTGATTTGGCAATCTGGAAGTAGGTAATTGTCTTAAAAGCATTATTAAATGTTATCCTCTATCTCCAGTGACAAGAACCATGTACAGTAGCTATGATGTGTTCCTACTCAATTTCCGGATTTCACAGAGGGACAACATGAAGTTAAATCACGGGGAAAGTTTTTATTTTGCCCACTGAACACAGGCTTTCACCAAGTGACAGGAGTTTCATGTTCTTATTTTATTTCTGGTGGTGGATTATCCCTATAAATGGAGGCCATCTGGGCCAGAGGGTCAGTAGTGAGTTAGCCTACATGGCAAACAACCAGCAGGTAAATCAGGCATGTGACTCCTGGCTGCTCCCACCACCTGGCAGAGATAATCTTAGAATGCGTCCCAAATGGCACCCTATTCCCTATATAGTGCACTACTTTTGACCAGAGACCTAAGGGCCATAGTCATATACATTGCTCAAAAAAATAAAGGGAACACTTAAACAACACAACGTAACTCCAAATCAATCACACTTCTGTGAAATCAAACTGTCCACTTAGGAAGCAACACTGATTGACAATCAATTTCACATGCTGTTGTGCAAATGGAATAGACAACAGGTGGAAATTATAGGCAATTAGCAAGATACCCCCAATAAATCAGTGGTTCTGCAGGTGGGGACCACAGACCACTTCTCAGTTCCTATGCTTCCTGGCTGATGTTTTGGTCACTTTTGAATGCTGGCGGTGCTTTCACTCTAGTGGTAGCATGAGACGGAATCTACAACCCACACAAGTGGCTCAGGTAGTGCAGCTCATCCAGGATGGCACATCAATGCGAGCTGTGGCAAGAAGGTTTGCTGTGTCTGTCAGCGTAGTGTCCAGAGCATGGAGGCGCTACCAGGAGACAGGCCAGTACATCAGGAGACGTGGAGGAGGCCGTAGGAGGGCAACAACTCAGCAGCAGGACCGCTACCTCCGCCTTTGTGCAAGGAGGAGCACTGCCAGAGCCCTGCAAAATGACCTCCAGCAGGCCACAAATGTGCATGTGTCTGCTCAAACGGTCAGAAACAGACTCCATGAGGGTGGTATGAGGGCCCGACGTCCACAGGTGGGGGTTGTGCTTACAGCCCAACACCGTGCAGGACGTTTTTCAGTTGCCAGAGAAGACCAAGATTGGCAAATTCGCCACTGGCGCCCTGTGCTCTTCACAGATGAAAGCAGGTTCACACTGAGCACGTGACAGACGTGACAGTCTGGAGACGCCGTGGAGAACGTTCTGCTGCCTGCAACATCCTCCAGCATGACCGGTTTGGGTCAGTCATGGTGTGGGGTGGCATTTCTTTGGGGGGCAGCACAGCCTTCCATGTGCTCGCCAGAGGTAGCCTGACTGCCATTAGGTACCGAGATGAGATCCTCAGACCCCTTGTGAGACCATATGCTGGTGCGGTTGGCCCTGGGTTCCTCCTAATGCAAGACAATGCTAGACCTCATGTGTCTGGAGTGTGTCAGCAGTTCCTGCAAGAGGAAGGCATTGACTATGGACTGGCCCGCCCGTTCCCCAGACCTGAATCCAATTGAGCACATCTGGGACATCATGTCTCGCTCCATCCACCAACGTGGCTTTGCACCACAGCCTGTCCAGGAGTTGGCGGATGCTTTAGTCCAGGTCTGGGAGGAGATCCCTCAGGAGACCATCCGCCACCTCCTCAGGAGCATGCCCAGGCGTTGTAGGGAGGTCATACAGGCACGTGGAGGCCACACACTACTGAGCCTCATTTTGACTTGTTTTAAGGACATTACATCAAAGTTGGATCAGCCTGTAGTGTGGTTTTCCACTTTAATTTTGTGTGACTCCAAATCCAGACCTCCATGGGTTGATAAATTTGATTTCCATTGATAATTTGTGTGATTTTGTTGTCAGCACAATCAACTATGTAAAGAAAAAAGTATTTAATAAGAATATTTCATTCATTCAGATCTAGGATGTGTTATTTTAGTGTTGCCTTTTTTATTTTTTTGAGCAGTGTATATAGGGAAGAGGGCAGCATTTGAGACATAGCCTTGCAGTATGAACTGAAAGCCTCACAAGACAAACCCCTTGTACGGCAGAGAAGAGTAGAGCAGAACCGAAACGTACTACTCAACCAGTCACAACAGAGTCTGTCTGGAAAGCAGGAGGAGGATCTTTCAGATCAATACACTACAGGCCTGTCATCCCTGCTGTGACCTGGATATCATCCCATGGCTGATAAGTGTGTGTATTGCACACAGTGTACAAAACATTAAGAAAAGCTTCCTAATATTGAGTTGCACCCCCGTTGTTGCCCTCAGAACAGCCTCAATTCATCAGGGCATGGACTCTACAAGGTGTTGAAAGCGTTCACAGGGATGCTGGCCTATGTTGACTCCAATGCTTCCCACAGTTGTGTCAAGTTAGCTGGATGTCCTTTTGGTGGTGGACCATTCTTGATACACATGGGAAACTTGTGTGGAAAACCCAGCAGCGTTGCAGTTCCTGACACCAACCAGTGCGCCTGGCTCCTACTAACATACCCTGTTAAAAAGGCAGTTCAATCTTTGGACTTGCCCATTCACCCTCTGAATGGCACACATACACAATCCATGTCTCAACTGTCTCAAAGCTTAAAAACCTGTCTCCCCTTCAACTACACTGATTGAGATGGATTCAGTGACATTAATAAGGGATCATAGCTTTTACCTGGTTTCACTGGTCAGTCAGTCATGGTTTTGTACATTCAGTGCATTAGTGTAAGGGTGCGTACAAGCACATGGTTGTCTGTGGACACGAGTGTGTACAGTATGCCAGCTTGCGTGCACTTGTGTTTGTTCACAGTGCATGCAGAGGTGCGTATGCATGCCATACGTGTATGCATTCCTGAATGTAATGAGTGTTAGCTAGTGTGCAAGTATGAGTGCGGTCCTGCCCCTAGGAGAGGTTAGTTCCCATCCGGCTGATGTCTATCGGGTTACACTGTGGGTGTGTCTTCTGTCGCCTGCATGTCTGCTCTTCTGCCTCTTCTTTCTCAGAACATGAATCAGCCAGGCCTCTTCCTCTGGCACCAACACCTCTTCTCCCTCCCTCCCCCTCTCTCTCACCCCCTCTCAATTCAATGGGCTTTATTGGCATGGGAAACATATGTTAACAATGCCAAAGCAACTGAAGTAGATAATATACAAAAGTGTAATAAACAATAAAAATGAACAGTAGACATTACACTCACAGAAGTTCCAAAAGAATAAAGACATTACAAATATGCACAGTGTTGTAACGATTCTTGCTCTCCCCCCTCCATGTCCACCTCCTCCCTCCACCCCTCTCCCTGTGTGTGTGTGTGTATGTGTCCCCACCCCTCTCCCTGTGTGTGTGTGTGTGTCCCCACCCCTCTCCCTGCGTGTGTGTGTGTGTCCACCCCTCTCAGTGTGTGGGTGTGTCCCCACCCCTCTCCCTGTGTGTGTGTGTCCCCACCCCTCTCCCTGTGTGTGTGTGTGTGTCCCCAACCCTCTCCCTGTGTGTGTGTGTGTGTCCCCAACCCTCTCCCTGTGTGTGTCCCCCCACCCCTCTCCCTGTGTGTGTGTGTGTGTGTGTGTCCCCACCCCTCTCCCTGTGTGTGTGTGTGTGTGTGTGTGTCCCCAACCCTCTCCCTGTGTGTGTGTGTGTCCCCAACCCTCTCCCTGTGTGTGTGTGTGTCCCCAACCCTCTCCCTGTGTGTGTGTGTGTCCCCAACCCTCTCCCTGTGTGTGTGTGTGTCCCCACCCCTCTCCCTGTGTGTGTGTGTGTGTCCCCACCCCTCTCCCTGTGTGTGTGTGTGTGTCCCCACCGCTCTCCCTGTGTGTGTGTGTGTGTCCCCACCCCTCTCCCTGTGTGTGTGTGTGTGTCCCCACCCCTCTCCCTGTGTGTGTGTGTCCCCACCCCTCTCCCTGTGTGTGTGTGTGTGTGTCCCCACCCCTCTCCCTGTGTGTGTGTGTGTGTGTCCCCACCCCTCTCCCTGAGTGTGTGTGTGTGTCCCCACCCCTCTCCCTGTGTGTGTGTGTGTGTGTGTGTCCCCATCCCTCTCCCTGTGTGTGTGTGTGTGTGTGTGCCCACCCCTCTCCCTGTGTGTGTGTGTGTGTGTGCCCACCCCTCTCCCTGTGTGTGTGTGTGTGTCCCCACCCCTCTCCCTGTGTGTGTGTGTGTCCCCACCCCTCTCCCTGTGTGTGTGTGTGTGTCCCCACCCCTCTCCCTGTGTGTGTGTGTGTGTCCCCACCCCTCTCCCTGTGTGTGTGTGTGTGTCCCCACCCCTCTCCCTGTGTGTGTGTGTGTCCCCACCCCTCTCCCTGTGTGTGTGTGTGTCCCCACCCCTCTCCCTGTGTGTGTGTGTGTGTGTCCCCACCCCTCTCCGTGTGTGTGTGTCCCCACCCCTCTCCCTGTGTGTGTGTGTGTGTGTGTCCCCCCACCCCTGTCCCTGTGTGTGTGTCCCCCCACCCCTCTCCCTGTGTGTGTGTCCCCACCCCTCTCCCTGTGTGTGTGTCCCCACCCCTCTCCCTGTGTGTGTCCCCACCCCTCTCCCTGTGTGTGTGTGTGTGTGTGTGAGAGTGAGTGTCCACCCCTCTCTCTCTGTGTGTGTGTCCCCTCCCCTCTCCCTGTGTGTGTGTGTGTCCCCACCCCTCTCCCTGTGTGTGTGTGTCCCCACCCCTCTCCCTGTGTGTGTGTGTCCCCACCCCTCTCCCTGTGTGTGTGTGTCCCCACCCCTCTCCCTGTGTGTGTGTGTCCCCACCCCTCTCCCTGTGTGTGTGTGTCCCCACCCCTCTCCCTGTGTGTGTGTCCCCACCCCTCTCCCTGTGTGTGTGTGTGTCCCCACCCCTCTCCCTGTGTGTGTGTGTGTGTGTCCCCACCCCTCTCCCTGTGTGTGTGTGTCCCCACCCCTCTCCCTGTGTGTGTGTGTCCCCACCCCTGTCCCTGTGTGAGTGTCCCCACGCCACTCCCTATGTGTTTCTTGTGTCCCCTCCCCTCTCCCTGTGTGTGTGTGTGTGTGTGTCCACCCCTCTCCCTGTGTGTGTGTGTCCCCACCCCTCTCCCTGTGTGTGTGTGTGTCCCCACCCCTCTCCCTGTGTGTGTGTGTCCCCACCCCTCTCCCTGTGTGTGTGTGTCCCCACCCCTCTCCCTGTGTGTGTGTGTCCCCACCCCTCTCCCTGTGTGTGTGTGTCCCCACCCCTTTCCCTGTGTGTGTGTGTGTGTACCCACCCCTCTCCCTGTGTGTGTGTGTCCACCCCTCTCCCTGTGTGTGTGTGTGTCCACCCCTCTCCCTGTGTGTGTGTGTGTCCACCCCTCTCCCTGTGTGTGTCGACCCCTCTCCCTGTGTGTGTGTGTGTGTGTCCACCCCTCTCCCTGTGTGTGTGTGTGTGTCCACCCCTCTCCCTGTGTGTGTGTGTGTCCACCCCTCTCCCTGTGTGTGTGTGTGTGCCCACCCCTCTCCCTGTGTGTGTGTGTGCCCACCCCTCTCCCTGTGTGTGTGTGTGTCCACCCCTCTCCCTGTGTGTGTGTGTGCCCACCCCTCTCCCTGTGTGTGTGTGTGTCCACCCCTCTCCCTGTGTGTGTGTGTGTCCACCCCTCTCCCTGTGTGTGTGTGTCCACCCCTCTCCCTGTGTGTGTGTGTGTCCACCCCTCTCCCTGTGTGTGTGTGTCCACCCCTCTCCCTGTGTGTGTGTCCACCCCTCTCCCTGTGTGTGTATCCACCCCTCTCCCTGTGTGTGTGTGTGTCCACCCCTCTCCCTGTGTGTGTGTGTCCACCCCTCTCCCTGTGTGTCCACCCCACTCCCTGTGTGTCCAACCCTCTCCCTGTGTGTCTGTGTGTCCACCCCTCTCCCTGTGTGTGTCCACCCCTCTCCCTGTGTGTGTGTGTGTGTGTGTGTCCACCCATCTCCCTGTGTGTGTGTGTGTCCACCCCTCTCCCTGTGTGTGTGTCCCCAACCCTGTCCCTGTGTGTGTGTGTGTCCCCACCCTCTCCGTGTGTGTGTGTGTGTGTGTGTGTCCCCACCCCTCTCCCTGTGTGTGTGTGTCTCCCCACCCCTCTCCCTGTGTGTGTGTGTCCCCACCCCTCTCCCTGTGTGTGTGTGTCCCCACCCCTCTCCCTGTGTGTGTGTGTGTCCCCACCCCTCTCCCTGTGTGTGTGTGTGTCCCCACCCCTCTCCCTGTGTGTGTGTGTGTGTGTCCCCACCCCTCTCCCTGTGTGTGTGTGTGTGTCCCCACCCCTCTCCCTGTGTGTGTGTGTGTGTGTGTCCCCACCCCTCTCCCTGTGTGTGTGTGTGTCTACCCCTCTCCCTGTGTGTGTGTGTCCCCACCCCTCTCCCTGTGTGTGTGTGTGTGTGTGTGTCCCCACCCCTCTCCCTGTGTATGGGTGTGTGTGTGTGTGTGTGTCCACCCCTCTCCCTGTGTGTGTGTGTCCAAACCCCTCTCCCTGTGTGTGTGTGTGTCCCCACCCCTCTCCCTGTGTGTGTGTGTGTGTGTGTGTGTCCCCACCCCTCTCCCTGTGTGTGTGTGTGTCCCCCACCCCTCTCCCTGTGTGTGTGTGTGTCCCCCACCCCTCTCCCTGTGTGTGTGTGTGTCCCCACCCCTCTCCCTGTGTGTGTGTGTGTCCCCACCCCTCTCCTTGTGTGTGTGTGTGTGTCTCCCCACCCCTCTCCTTCTGTGTGTGTGTGTGCGTGTCCCCACCCCTCTCCCTGTGTGTGTGTGTGCGTGTCCCCACCCCTCTCCCTGTGTGTGTGTGTGCGTGTCCCCACCCCTCTCCCTGTGTGTGTGTCCCCACCCCTCTCCCTGTGTGTCCACCCCTCTCCCTGTGTGTCCACCCCTCTCCCTGTGTGTGTGTGTGTGTGTCCCCACCCCTCTCCCTGTGTGTGTGTGTGTGTCCCCACCCCTCTCCCTGTGTGTGTGTCCCCACCCCTCTCCCTGTGTGTGTGTGTGTGTCCCCACCCCTCTCCGTGTGTGTGTGTGTCCCCACCCCTCTCCCTGTGTGTGTGTGTGTGTGTGTGTGTCCACCCCTCTCCCTGTGTGTGTGTGTGTCCACCCCTCTCCCTGTGTGTGTGTGTCCACCCCTCTCCCTGTGTGTGTGTGTCCACCCCTCTCCCTCTGTGTGTGTGTGTGTGTCCACCCCTCTCCCTGTGTGTGTGTGTGTGTGTGTGTCCCAACCTTTCTCCCTGTGTGTGTGTCCCCACCCCTCTCCCTGTGTGTGTGTGTGTCCCCACCCCTCTCCCTGTGTGTGTGTGTGTGTCCCCACCCCTCTCCCTGTGTGTGTGTGTGTGTGTGTCCCCACCCCTCTCCCTGTGTGTGTGTGTGTCCCCACCCCTCCCTGTGTGTGTCCCTACCCCTCTCCCTGTGTGTGTGTGTGTGTGTGTCCCCACCCCTCTCCCTGTGTGTGTGTGTGTGTCCCCACCCCTCTCCCTGTGTGTGTGTGTGTCCCCACCCCTCTCCCTGTGTGTGTGTGTGTCCCCACCCCTCTCCCTGTGTGTGTGTGTGTGTCCCCACCCCCCTCCCTGTGTGTGTGTGTGTGTGTGTGTGGGTGTCCCCACCCCCCTCCCTGTGTGTGTGTGTGTGTCCCCACCCCTCTCCCTGTGTGTGTGTCCCTACCCCTCTCCCTGTGTGTGTGTGTGTGTGTCCCTACCCCTCTCCCTGTGTGTGTCCCTACCCCTCTCCCTGTGTGTGTGTGTGTGTCCCTACCCCTCTCCCTGTGTGTGTGTGTGTGTGTCCCTACCCCTCTCCCTGTGTGTGTGTGTGTCCCTACCCCTCTCCCTGTGTGTGTCCCTACCCCTCTCCCTGTGTGTTTGTCCCTACCCCTCTCCCTGTGTGTGTGTGTGTCCCTACCCCTCTCCCTGTGTGTGTGTGTGTCCCCCTACCCCTCTCCCTGTGTGTGTGTGTCCCCCTACCCCTCTCCCTGTGTGTGTGTGTCCCTACCCCTCTCCCTGTGTGTGTCCCCCTACCCCTCTCCCTGTGTGTGTCCCCACCCCTCTCCCTGTGTGTGTGTGTGTGTGTGTGTCCCCACCCCTCTCCCTGTGTGTGTGTGTGTCCCCACCCCTCCCTGTGTGTGTCCCTACCCCTCTCCCTGTGTGTGTGTGTGTGTGTGTCCCCACCCCTCTCCCTGTGTGTGTGTGTGTGTCCCCACCCCTCTCCCTGTGTGTGTGTCCCCACCCCTCTCCCTGTGTGTGTGTGTGTCCCCACCCCTCTCCCTGTGTGTGTGTCCCCACCCCCCTCCCTGTGTGTGTGTGTGTGTGTGTGTGGGTGTCCCCACCCCCCTCCCTGTGTGTGTGTGTGTGTCCCCACCCCTCTCCCTGTGTGTGTGTCCCTACCCCTCTCCCTGTGTGTGTGTGTGTGTGTCCCTACCCCTCTCCCTGTGTGTGTCCCTACCCCTCTCCCTGTGTGTGTGTGTGTGTGTGTGTCCCTACCCCTCTCCCTGTGTGTGTGTGTGTGTCCCTACCCCTCTCCCTGTGTGTGTGTGTGTCCCTACCCCTCTCCCTGTGTGTGTCCCTACCCCTCTCCCTGTGTGTTTGTCCCTACCCCTCTCCCTGGGTGTGTGTGTGTCCCTACCCGTCTCCCTGTGTGTGTGTGTGTCCCCCTACCCCTCTCCCTGTGTGTGTGTGTCCCCCTACCCCTCTCCCTGTGTGTGTGTGTCCCTACCCCTCTCCCTGTGTGTGTCCCCCTACCCCTCTCCCTGTGTGTGTCCCCCTACCCCTCTCCCTGTGTGTGTGTGTCCCCCTACCCCTCTCCCTGTGTGTGTGTGTGTCCCCCTACCCCTCTCCCTGTGTGTGTGTGTGTGTGTGTCCCTACCCCTCTCCCTGTGTGTGTGTGTCCCTACCCCTCTCCCTGTGTGTGTGTGTGTGTCCCTACCCCTCTCCCTGTGTGTGTGTGTGTGTGTGTCCCTACCCCTCTCCCTGTGTGTGTGTGTGTGTGTGTCCCTACCCCTCTCCCTGTGTGTG
The DNA here is from genome assembly GCF_057628025.1 of Oncorhynchus mykiss. Taxonomy (NCBI): domain Eukaryota; kingdom Metazoa; phylum Chordata; class Actinopteri; order Salmoniformes; family Salmonidae; genus Oncorhynchus; species Oncorhynchus mykiss. Next base: position 67,481,519 of record NC_143032.1, on the reverse strand, counting down.
TGTGTGTGTGTCCCTACCCCTCTCCGTGTGTGTCCGTCCCTATCCCTCTCCCTGTGTGTGTGTGTCCCTATCCCTCTCCCTGTGTGTGTGTGTGTGTGTGTCCCTACCCCTCTCCCTGTGGGTGTGTGTGTGTCCCTACCCCTCTCCCTGTGGGTGTGTGTGTGTCCCTACCCCTCTCCCTGTGGGTGTGTGTGTGTCCCTACCCCTCTCCCTGTGGGTGTGTGTGTGTCCCTACCCCTCTCCCTGTGGGTGTGTGTGTGTCCCTACCCCTCTCCCTGTGGGTGTGTGTGTGTCCCTACCCCTCTCCCTGTGGATGTGTGTGTGTCCCTACCCCTCTCCCTGTGGATGTGTGTGTGTCCCTACCCCTCTCCCTGTGGATGTGTGTGTGTCCCTACCCCTCTCCCTGTGGATGTGTGTGTGTCCCTACCCCTCTCCCTGTGGATGTGTGTGTGTCCCTACCCCTCTCCCTGTGGATGTGTGTGTGTCCCTACCCCTCTCCCTGTGGGTGTGTGTGTGTCCCTACCCCTCTCCCTGTGGGTGTGTGTGTGTCCCTACCCCTCTCCCTGTGGGTGTGTGTGTCCCTACCCCTCTCCCTGTGGGTGTGTGTGTCCCTACCCCTCTCCCTGTGGGTGTGTGTCCCTACCCCTCTCCCTGTGGGTGTGTGTGTCCCTACCCCTCTCCCTGTGGGTGTGTGTGTCCCTACCCCACTCCCTGTGGGTGTGTGTGTCCCTACCCCACTCCCTGTGGGTGTGTGTGTCCCTACCCCTCTCCCTGTGGGTGTGTGTGTCCCTACCCCTCTCCCTGTGGGTGTGTGTGTCCCTACCCCTCTCCCTGTGGGTGTGTGTGTCCCTACCCCTCTCCCTGTGGGTGTGTGTGTCCCTACCCCTCTCCCTGTGGGTGTGTGTGTCCCTACCCCTCTCCCTGTGGGTGTGTGTGTCCCTACCCCTCTCCCTGTGGGTGTGTGTGTCCCTACCCCTCTCCCTGTGGGTGTGTGTGTCCCTACCCCACTCCCTGTGGGTGTGTGTGTCCCTACCCCTCTCCCTGTGGGTGTGTGTGTCCCTACCCCTCTCCCTGTGGGTGTGTGTGTCCCTACCCCTCTCCCTGTGGGTGTGTGTGTCCCTACCCCTCTCCCTGTGGGTGTGTGTGTCCCTACCCCTCTCCCTGTGGGTGTGTGTGTCCCTACCCCTCTCCCTGTGGGTGTGTGTGTCCCTACCCCTCTCCCTGTGGGTGTGTGTGTCCCTACCCCTCTCCCTGTGGGTGTGTGTGTCCCTACCCCTCTCCCTGTGGGTGTGTGTGTCCCTACCCCTCTCCCTGTGGGTGTGTGTCCCTACCCCTCTCCCTGTGGGTGGGTGTGTCCACCCCTCTCCCTGTGGATGTGTCCACCCCTCTCTCTCCCTCCCTCCCTCCCTCCCTCCCTCACCCATCCCTGCAGCTGGTCACCAGTCTCTATCATCCTGGCATGATACTCACTGGGCCCCACGTGACTTTTCCCTGACCACCTCTTTCCCCTCTCTTTCTCCTCCTGCTGCAGGCCTGAGACAGAGGGCTGTAGAGCAGCACCCGACCCTGGCAGCTGCCCACAGATAACTAAGCCCACTGCTTATAGGGCACTCCGCTGACCCTGCTTACTCCTGGAGTACACCACCACTACACGCTGACCCGGCCCCTGAAAGAGACAGCGAAAGCCGGACCCACTGACTGCCACAGCGATGCTACGCTGGTCGTCTCCCCCATGGTGCGTCTCTGACCTGTGGACGGACCTGTTTCTCTTTCACAGCTCTCCGTCTGTCTGTCTGCCAGTCAAGGGCCAACTTGGCTACAATGTGTTGCTTTAAGTCGATCACGTAAATCACACAACAGAGCTCAGAACTCTATCAGCTACGTCCCCTGCCCTTTATTCACAAGCTAATCTATGAAATGTATTAAACCATTTAAATGCTCTCAACTTTAGTTTTTTTATACAAGGAACACGTGTACACCTAAGTTAAATGTAGGCGGATGCAAACATTTAAGAACATAATTAAAATTGAGTTATTAAAGCTAGAATCTTTCAATTTTTCTAGGCGCACTGCCCACAAATGTCAAGTCCCACAGGAAAATATTTAGGTGCATATGTGAGTAAAATGGATGCACTGTAAGTCCCTGCATTTGACACCACTTACTCCAACAAAGACATTATCAATCAAACCACGCTGTGCAAACAGTGTGATCACTCAATATGGAAGTTAATGCCCTGGAAGGAGTTAGAGGGATGTTGTTTGTGTACTGTGCCCTGACCTGGCTACTAATTGCATGAGATAAAGTTACATTTTTGCCATTGCATCTTCCCTGGCAGCCCTACAACCACATGGGAAACCACTTTTTAAAATATCATTCTAGCTCTGCTAAGATTGATTGTGTGCTGCCTTCAGCCTTCATAGACTTCAACCATCTCCCTGATCACCTTCCTCTGATCAAGCCATGGACTGTCCCTCTGTCTTAGAGGATGCATGCTCTCAGACTTGACCTCTATTGGGTGACCTAACTAAGGCTAGGCTACTGTTTATTGCTTTTGAAGCGCTTTGAGATTTTTATAAAAAGCGCTATAGAAATGTAATTAATTATCACTTATTCTTTCCACTGCCACAGGGGACAAAAATGACAGATTGCTCTTTTTACAGTTATCCGTTTTCACTTACACTGTAGGTTTACAGAGACATTACATTGTGTTTATATTTGAGAAAGTGAATGTAGGTGCATGGCTTACCTTGTCCTTTTCGTGTGGCAGCAGGCGGACAGGTGGGAGGGAGTCCAGCGCCACGGTGCCTGTCCCATCCAACTGGGAGCTACGGCTGATGAGGTGGAACAGCGGCCCATTCTTGGCCACCCTGCCGTGGGCACACGCCCGCTTCAGTGCCACTCTCAGCTGCTGGTGGAACAGCCCGGGCCCCATGGAGCCACTGCCAGACAGGTAGGCCGCCACATCACCCTGGCACTTGAGGAAGCGCTCAACACTTTTTAGAGTGGAGCCCCCTGGCTCATGGAGCCCCTCCAGGGAACGCTTGATCAGCTTGTTCCAGTCCAGCCCTGGTTTCTTCCCAGAGCGATGGTGGCTACCGCCATGGCCCACATGCCCATGATGACCACCCCCTCCTCCACTGCTGCCCAGGCGGGGTTTGGGGAAGGCCAGGCGGCCGGGGTTCTCCGGATCCTTGTAAGAGTTGAGGCCCTTGTTAGAGACTTTGAGGATGGTACCATCCTTGACACTGAGCTCCAGCTGCTCCAGTATAGTTTTGCGGTCCAGCCCGTGGGACATGGACACAGCGTTGCATATCCTCTCCTCCGATGGCCGCTGCTTCTGCTTCTTCACCTTCTTGATGGCCTCCAGGATCCAGGTGGTGTACATTGGGTTGGCCAGCTTCACCATGACTGCGGCTGGAGGTCGCAATGACGACACACACACAAACACACGCCCGTAGCGGGCAAAGGGTAAGAATCCCGCGGCCCAGGCCGCCGCCTCCTCCTCCTCCTCCTCCTAGCCCCTCTGTCCGAAGACTATCCTTTGTCCCGGGGCCGCACAGTGAGTCCCTCAGAGCCTGGTCCTGAGCAGCACGGCAGGGAACAGCTCACCATAGCATAGGCTCCACCGCCAACCCACCCAATAAAGCTTGGTCCACCCACTACCCTCTCCCGGCAGGGTCAGTTAGCCTGGAGGAGAGCAGTGTCGTGGAGCAGCAGGTACTAGACTAACTCTGGAGCTGTGGTGGACCCACACACACTACAACAATAACACTTAGGTTTCTCCCACTACTGCCTGTTGCAAAGGGCCGAGGGACAAACGGCTACAACCTGAAGATTCAGTCTCCCCTCAATGTAAATAAGAGGCTCTCAGTGTGATGTGGACACCTTGACTGTCATCTTTAGTTGAAGATCAGTTGTACTGTAAGGGTAGAATCAGGACAGTGGGGGAAAAAAGTTCTGTAGATTATTGGAATAAACTATTTTGCAGAAGGATGTAAATGTATTTCATCCGTGCGGCTCCACTCCTTCACCCTCTCTCTTCTTCGCTCTCCAGCGGTATCCACTTGTTCTCCGACCTGGAAGGGGACAGATCTCTCACCCCAGGGAGCAGCGAGGGCGGATCACCTTCATGCACAGTCAACTTCAGCAGGAAACGCACCCTGCTGAAACAAAGGACACAAACATGGAAGGGTCAGAAAGTGTGTGCAAGAGAGAAAGCAGCAAGACGGTCATATTCTGCAGGCAAAAACTGAAAGAAAAACATCTTTAAGTTTTGTATTAGAGTTGAGGTAATTCTGCCGTTTCAAAACATTTGCTTCCTTTAGTGCCTACTGAATGTAACCCTCAAAAGACATGTACTAAGACACTCAAACAACAGCAGCATGTAAACAAAGTCATGCTTGGCAACTAAACACAGAGACAGTTAGGGAGCACACATCTTGTATGAGATGGATACATGCTGCCTGAAGATTACCTGACATGAGCACCGTTTATAACACTGAACATAACAAATACATTTAGGATGGGAAAAGAAAACCCTGAGCAGAGGGCATAGTTAGCTCAGAAAGACAGTGCCAGACTAGCGCCTGAGTAGGTAAACATCAGCCACTGTGATGATCTCTAATGTATGTATGTATATGGAGGTAACTTTACATTCTGTTCTCCATTTTTGTGTAAATTCAGATTCTTTAAACCACAAAACCAGAGCAACTCTCATAAGTGTCATAGTAAACATTAGGGAAGAAAGCCCTACCTCCTTTATTTACATGTTATAGTATATTATCTTTATATACATAAGAATTTCACAACATGGGCTCATGAATTGGGTCCGAAAACAGACATTGATAAAAAGGTCATAACAACAACAGCCCAGATTATGGAGAACGGGATACATTGTTGTTGAATTCTTGACATTATGATTTTGCCAAGCCACATGGTTCTCACTTTGAACAGCAAAACAAATCAACTAAAATAGCTAAATAAACGGAACACTACTAGCTATCCACATCTCGTGTTTTCAGTGCCTTGGCTTGATTTCAGCAAGCACGCTAAAGTTAGATATATTTGTATTCCATGCACAACAAACAAGATCTTGGATTACATTTGTGCAGTAGCTGATTAATATAGATCGTTTTTTTAAAGTGACCTAAGGTAGCTAACGTTAGATGTGTTCGTTATCTAGCTAAACATCTATCATATTACTGGTAGCTAGCTATAGTAACCATGTTAACGTTAGCCATTTATTTGAAAACAGATTGGTGTTACCGTTACTATATACCAAAGTTAACTAACAGTAGTTAACGTTAGCTAGCCAGCCAAGCAATAGCCGAGTGTCTCACTTTCTCAACCTACTCCTCTATTTACTCTCACTGATATGATAGGCAATAGGCTGTGTTGCTACAAACCTACCCGCGAACTGATATTGCTAATTTGCTTGCTAACAGTAACGAAATAGCTCAAAACAGTAACAACGTGTAGCTAGCTAGCTGTCTTAAGGAAACCAGTGCTTTGACACAATCAACAATGACAGATTCCTACAACGCCCGAGGTTTCAAACAATAACACAGGCAACAATCACAAGGAACAATCTAATTTAGAATAGAATGGATGATATTCACGATGAGATCGCTGACTGCAAATGCACAATGTAAGTTGTAAACGGCCATAACCGCTATCGGGAAAGTGCCAAAATGACGACTTGATAGTGGATAATTTTTCAACGTTACAATATATGTTCTATGGCCGTTCGGCCTCCTTCGCCTCGGCTCTGGGTGGAAATATTTCCCGGCAAGACGCGTGTCTACACACGGCTACCTATCCCTCACCTTTCCTTACTTCCTTCCTGCATCACCCACCCACATAGTGCCTGCGGACTGCGATGCGGTGAAGACAAGGCCGTTGGAGCGAAGTAGGCCTCGGCTCGCCCCCTCCCTCCCCCCTCGCGATCTTCATCTCCCCGTACCCCGTTCCCTCTACCTCTCGCGTTTCCCAGAAAGCTACCACTGGTCCAGTTCGGGTTTCAAAAGGAAGCTCGGAGACCTTGTAATATCCTCTCCCCACTAGCCGCTACTCACCGGAATTTCGTGTCGAGTTGCCGAAGAGAATGTGCCAAAAATCCTTCGAATCCGAGACAACAACAAGCCCAAAAATGCAGCCAGAGACCAGAGGCTCCAAAGCTGACGCCATCTTTGAGTGAAACAGCAGCTCAGCTAGTGGGGGAGGGGGGAACAGTCGGGGCCAGGGACCGTCTGCGTCGTTCAAACTGCAAAGCCGAGTGGACAGGAAAACTCAATGCAAGGGGAGAAGGGGGGGACAACGGAGTTGTAGCTGTGAGGGGTAGATGTCGGTTGAACACATGAAATGGAAGAAAGGGAGGGACAGATGGTGGAGCAGAAAAAAGGATAGAAAGGTGTTCTTGCTGTCTCCACTGGGCGCGCGCGCACACGGAGAGTGTCATTTAAGGGAACGTCTGAATTTATACATTTTACAGCTGGCTCGTGAGAGAAAAATCAAAGCAACTCAGTGTGGTTTTAAATGAGAGGGTATTTAAAGATCAAAGCGAGAGCCCTCTCTACACAGACCGGTAGGTTCTGCAATCTATTGTAGAGGCTCTGTTATCTATTAGAGCAGGAGAATGAACCAGCAAAGATACAGTGCTCCAAATAAATATCGGAGGCTTGTTACTAATATCCGAATACACTAGTATCACAAAAGCGTATCTTTTTAGGTTGGTCGCTGGTTCCTTGCCAGTCAGATTATTATGGCTAATATTATCATCCCACACAAAAAAAACGCTTATTTTAAATGAGCGCAATGCCGAGCAGCAGAGAACGACACCGGAAGAAACGACTATTAATTGGAATTGACAGGTGAATCTTGTAACACCTTTTCCCGCTCATGAATGTTCTGCATTTCAGAAGCGGAGCTGTTTTCAAACAATATGATATTGTTTGAAATGATATAATATTTTTCATTTGCATATCATTTGGACATTTAGGGAACATTTCTTGATATCTCACTACACGATCTCTGAATCTACAAGTGCCACATTATGTGCTAAGTGCATTATGTCTTGTAGGGCTACATCATGCATGGTTCAGTGTAATGCTATCAGTGAGTGATCTTATTTATACGATTTTATATGATCATATCAACAATATATAATACATTAAAATTGTCACATCCTACTGGTCACAGAGGTCAATTCAACGTATTTTCCACATTGGTTCAACGTAATTGAATTGAAATGACGTTGAAACAACGTTGAATCAACCAGTGTGTGCCCAGTGGGTTGGAACTGAAGACATGAATTACATTCTTTAGTTTGGTCTTTGTTGAATAGAAAACATCAACGCCTGCCTGTATATCAACCAGGAAAAGACCAGCCCTCCCTATTAAAACTCCCTATTCATGATGATCTTATGATCTCCCTGGACGCTAAATTAAATTATGTGAAGCATTGTTTAAAATGATTAGCACCCTGCAGTCCTCAAGAGAGGGATTATCAAGTCATAAAGGGAGCAATTAGATCATAGGAGGTTTTCACTGGTTAGAAAAACCATATGAGACAAAACATATGCACATTAAAGTAGCTGCCCGTATGACACAGTAAGTAGGTAGGTAGGTAGGAATGTAGGCTGGCAGGCTATTGTAGTAGCTTTTGACAGAAGATAAATATATGAGTGCAAAAAACATTCTAAACCAGCATGAAACTACCATTATCACATCAAATCAAATTTTATTGGTCACATACACATATTTAGCAGATGTTATTGGTCACATACACATATTTAGCAGATGTTATTGGTCACATACACATATTTAGCAGATGTTATTGGTCACATACACATATTTAGCAGATGTTATTGGTCACATACACATATTTAGCAGATGTTATTGGTCACATACACATATTTAGCAGATGTTATTGGTCACATACACATATTTAGCAGATGTTATTGGTCACATACACATATTTAGCAGATGTTATTGGTCACATACACATATTTAGCAGATGTTATTGCGGGTGCAGCGAAAGGCTTGTAAATGGCATACATCTTAAAATATTAGAAAATGGTATCTTTCAAATATTTCAGTACTATAGTGATCATAAAATGAAACTGAACATAAGTTTGTTGAGATATGTATTGAGACCATAATCCCCCAAGTGCACAACATGAACATAAACATATAGCAATCAACATCAATGAATAATGTCATGCACTGTGACAGAGATCTATGACAGAGATCATATCAATTAATGCAGAAGTCTGGTTTAACAAAAACAGTGGAAACACCCCCTGGATGCAGATCAACCGTGGGACTTTTGTTTTGGTCCATGCTGCTGTTTACATTCTGGCCTATGAGGGGTTCAGAGAGGGCATTATATATTCCAGACTCTGACATTGCTCATTCTATTTCTTTATTTCTTAAAAAAAAAAAATGTTAGGTCATTTTACTGCACTGTTGGAGCTAGAAACACAAGTTTTTCGCTGCACCTGCAAATCTGTGTACGTGACCAAAGGACTTTGATTTGATTTGATTTTTACAGACAGGCAGGGTGCACAGACAGGAGGAGAGGTACTTAGCAATAACTGCCAATAGCCTTGGCAGCTATAAAGACGGTCAGACAACTTGATTTTGAGCAGTAGAGTAAGACAATAACACAGAGTATCAAATAACAAATGAAAACATAAGGGAACATGAAAAGAAAATCCTTCTATGCCTGTTGCATTTAGTCAAAGAGAATACTTTATTTTGTAAATGAAGACAAACACTGCTGACATTACATACATGCATTCATGTGTAAAGAGGGTTGAATAGTCAGTGCAGCTGTGAGTAACTGACTGCAGTCAATCTGTGCAGTGGTGCCGCCGGACCCATATAACTGTGCAAAGTTCCTGTTTTGGGGGTTGGGTGAGTGAGAGCTGTTGAGTCCTGCACAGATAGCTAGGCAGTGGCCAGGACTGCTTTTGTCCATGTGAACTAGCAAGCTTCCTGCTGTGGCTGGCTCCTAGCCAAGTCCCAAAACCCCACAGCTCACACCCCTCCCATCCTGGAATGGGCTGCTGAAACATAAAAAGGAAATTTCCAGGCCTGTCCGGCAAGAGCATGCCCCCACCCATCTCCACCCCCATGGCCCCTAATTCCCTCCCCTCCCTCAATCCAAAGGGGACAGAGAGCAGCTGGAAGGTAAAGTGCAGCTTGTTGGAAACCCAGAGCCAGGGCCCCGCCTGACTGGACACACTCCAGGGATTGAGGTTTGAATTTAAAGTCAAGCCAGACACCTCTCACACACTCACAAAGTGGTGGAGAACTCTTTGCAGTCTTTCCTCTTTCTGAAATTCAGCTGAAAACACAAACTCCTCTGCTAGTAACTTAAAGTACTTTTAAAGTGCCTTGAAGTACACTTCTCTGTCATAGACATTGCCCAATTGAAAGATAAAGGAAGAGGTTGTTTGGAAAACTCTGAGGTTTGACAAATCAATTGTCTCGCTGACTGTGCCTTGCAATCCTTTCAGTGTGAGTACATTTAGAGATGTGCCACTGACAAGGTAATTTACATGAACAACTCATTCTGACTGTAATATAATGAATCCTAAGTGGTGGAGTTCTGTATTCAGTAACAATGACAGACAGTAGCACTACAGTACTGACATATCTATGACAAAGAGCTTTGTCAACTGTAACAAATCTGCATGTATATGAAGGAACCTGTTGGTTCAAAACAGGAATATTACTCTGTCATAATGCAAGGCATTACTGTGACATATTCATTGTTGTACAGGCAATTTGGGTCCCTTTGGTACTGCTACCATAGCCAAACCCTGTTGGAGAGAATCCATTGGCCAAGGCATCATTCCAAAACACTGCTAGTTTTCCATACCCCAAAAGCACAGAATTCTCAAACAAGTCGAGACCTTACAGCGGGACGCATGTCATAATTTAACGCCTCCCTTTAAGAGAGGAACATTATTGAAGGTGGTAAAACACATTTGGTGGTTTAACTCTGGCTTAGCTCCATTTCTGCCATGGGCATGTTCCTAGGGGGATAAACAGCCCCCAGTCCATTCAGTGTGTTGTTGGACCCCCTTTGTCTTTCCCAGACACAAACTGGGTTAAGGCTAGGACTCTCCCCTGGGGCTATAGTCCCTGATACACAGTGGTACCACATGCTGCCCTGCCTGAGAGGAGTCAGCCAAGGGATAGAGGCCCCAAGTTGTATTTATCCGGAAGGTTCTTCAAGCAGAGAAGAATGCTGCAATATCCTGGATGATCAGTGTTTCTGTTTACTATTTACATATTTATTTAGAATATTTCAAAAGAAAAAACAAGCATTACACACAGAAAAAGTTGCGAGATTGGTGTACCCCATGTGATTTATGTCTTCTACAGTATGTCTTCTCCCACAAAAATAAGCTTGATTATTTCCATGGACCAGTCAGTCTATAGACCTTGAGTTGTAATGTGTAGTCTCATACACTGAGCAGGATGCACCTCAGACAACAATGCCCCCTCCAAGACCCTTTCGCATTCCTGTGGGCCCTATTGGAGGGCTAGGGACTTAACCTCTGGAGCTCATTGTCTGCACTGCTTCTCTTCCACTCTGTCTCTGCAGACTCCCATAGTATATCCCCATTTTCTCCCGCAACACTTACTTTCTCAATAATCTCCTCAATAACTAGTATCACCACTGCTTCTGCTTTATTAGCTTCATTATGAGTTGGGATGAATGACTACTGGGGGCATGTGGGTTTGTCAATTAATGAACCTATAGGTAATGGAGAGTTCTTTGATATCTTAAGTGTTCTGTGGATATGCCTCTCCTTGAGTACTCCCTGTTAACATCATTGATACGTATTCAAGATTATGACCCATATGACATTTCAACATGGATTACTTTTAAGTTGAGCCCTTATGTCATATATCAAATAAAACACATGGTGTAAGTCCTCGCTAAGTATTCTATGATCCTCATGATTCATTTAGCCATTCAAGATAGCACATAATTAGGATCAGGTTTGTGTACAGATCTGTATGTTTGTCTCCCCCCTGTGTCGACCAGGGGAAACTAGAAAGATCGGGGGGAAATACGTTTAGGGCATATTTTTCTCATAAGATGCAGTAACGTCTCCCATAATGTACTATAGCCATGATGTCAGAGATAGTAGAATTGTTCAAATAAATAGGAAATGGGCATGTCACAGCTAATCTACAGGCCCTCTGTCCGCTGCCACATGCCCATAGAAGCCTGTATTTCCTCTATAAGGTCATCAGCCTGCCACAACTTAACCTTTCTCCATCTACATCACAGACACAATTTACCTCCAGGCTAAGTCCCACTCCCTCCCGACCCACTTGGAATCACAACAACCCCTTTTACTGCGGGCAGCCAGCCAGGGCCTGGAAGTCCTCACTGATACCACCGCAAACAGAGAGAGCTTTAAGGTTGTCAATAATGACTCCATTTACTTAACACCGACCCAAACAACTGCTAATTTATCATGGTTGACGTCTGTCATGAACGGAGACAGATCATTTCTCACAGTCACAACCCCAAAGTTAATTTATACAGAATCAGATCAGGGGCATATTCATTATGGCACACCGTAGCAAAACCTAATGCAACAACCAAAATGAGTGTTTGTTATTGAACCAATGCATGTAGTCCATCCATCTCTGTTTCCGACTGTTTTCTTCTGTTTGGTGCCTAATGAATACTACCCCAGTATATATATTTTTGCAAGCCTTCCTGGGTAGCCTACTTCTATTATCCCTTCAAGGTCACACAGCGTCTAGTTAGTATCATCCCTGTGGTGGGCTAGTCATCTCTGATATGGAGCCTTGTCCAGTGTCATGTTTATATTGACATTTTAGCCATTTAGCAGATGCTCTTATCCAGAGCTTCCCTCAGAAACACACATAGATACACACACACAGGCAAACTACCCACTGAGCACAGACGTCATCAGTTCAATGTCTACTTTTGATTTATATCTGGTTGAGTTGTCAATTAACGTAAATTCTACGTAAAATATAAATAAAATGTCACCATCTCATTGGATTGACATTAAAAGTTAGATGATAAAAAATAGGAAATGGCCTTATGTCGATTACTTTTTGAAAATCCAATCATTTTTACACATTGATTCAATGTCATCACATATATTTTGGGGGGTTGAAATGATGGGGAAAGAACTTTGATTCTACCAGGGTATGTTCCTCACCTCATCCCAAAGACACACCTTGTCAGATTGTGTCTCATCTAGTCCAGACATGCCCAGAACTCTTCTCTTATAGGTGTTCTATATTCTTCAACTGGGCAGCAGCACAGCTCTTCAGTTTAATGGCTGTCCCTCACTCAGAACATATTGTATGTTGGTTTGGCTTGTTAACATACCGCAAGTCACTTGTCAATCAAGTGACCACCACAATCATATTCTACTTAATCTTCTATTCAAATTAGACTTGTGTTTTATTTACTCATATAAAAGCCCTGGGGCGAGTCACCTGCCAGCTAACACCACTACAACCATAGCAGCTGGACAGATCAGGAGAAAAACACAAATAGATTGGAGGAAGCCCACTGAGCACAGACGTCAATTCAATGTCTATTCCACGTTGGTTCAACGTCATTTTATTGAAATGCCGTGGAAACAACGTTGATTCAACCAGTGTGTTCCCAGTGGGAGGGGCCCTAGGAGCCCTTGGTGTTGCAGTAGTCCCCTCCACTCTTTGTTTCCCTCATCCTTCTGCTGTCCTTAGCTTTACAGGAAACCCATGCAGAGCTGAGGGAGAGTGACACCACGCAGCATGAATAATAGAGAGTTGAGAGCACAGATCCTCATCCTACTATAACACTAAGGTCCCGAGGAGCAGATATGAACAGAACTGTTAACACCATTCAGCTCCTTAGCAGAGAAGGGATGTGTGGTGTAGAATGCATGTAACATTATATAAATCAAGTGTTATCTTGTTATTAAGGAACGTTTTCTTTTGCTGGAATAGCTTTTGCACAATGTGTAAAAACAGATGTTGTGCAAGATCTTGTATATCACTCATAAGTACCATAAGTATCAATGACCCCATCGGTAAATGTCATTGTTCCATGAGCAGGAAATAACAATTGTGTTATTTATCACCTGGTGTCACACTCACTTTTTATTTAAAAGGATAGGTCGGCCTGCCAGGCCTATATAGTATATTAAAACCTGAGCTCATAAAGTGGACCTATTCTTCAACAGCTGGAAAGTGCAGTGTAACATAGGCCTACTACACACACACACGTTGATGATTGAGAGAGGGAATGATAGAGTAGACGAGGAGAGGTTCAGTGGAAAGAATGGACTCCATTTTTGTAACTCTCCCTCTCCAGCTGTCAGCCCGCTCGCTATCCCATGGGGGGTTGCCACGGTGACAGGAGGCCACATGTCTTGGGGGCGTCTTTTTGGTCAAAGGACTCCATTGTTCTTGTGTTAAGCCGTGTTCTCTATGCCCGTCTGCCAGGCCCAGGGACAGGGGCTTCACACCCCGACACTCACACCACACACACAGCCCCACTGAACCCATTAAGTAGTAGGAGACGACACATTCAGCCCTACACTGCAATTACAGCACATATCACTTTTATAGACAGAAATTAAGGAACAAAGCTATTTATATGAGTCCAACTACAAGGATAGAACAAAGACAAATTGATCAATGACTCAGATTCTGCTAATGACCTTATGTAAAAAAGACAAACTTATAACAAATAAGAATGTGTGTTGTAGTATTTCTTAGTGTGTTTTTAAAATGGCAGATTATTCCACAAGGGCAAAATATCCAACAATGGATTGAATGTCAAGTAGTTGAGTAGGCCTGATGAATTGAATGTCAAGTAGTTGAGTAGGCCTGATGAATTGAATGTCAAGTAGTTGAGTAGGCCTGATGAATTGAATGTCAAGTAGTTGAGTAGGCCTCATGAATTGTCCTACTGGCTCCACCAGATTGTGACATGTGACCTGGCCAAAAAAACAAGAGGGATCTTGAAATAAAAAAAATAGGTAATAAATCACTGCTTTACCCTTAGTTTACACACTTGACATAGACAAACTATATTTGTCTTGTAATACAGGAAACGAGCACTCCCCCATTCACATCGATGGGGCTGTAGTGGAGTGGGTCGAGAGCTTTAAGTTCCTCTGTGTCCACGTCACTAAGGAATTATCATTGTCCAGACACACCCACATAGTTGTGATGAGTGCACGACAGCACCTCTTCCCCCTCAGAAGGCTGAAAAGATTTGGCACGGACCCTCAGACCCTCAGAAAGGTCTACAGCTGTACCATTGAGAGCATCTTGACTGGCAGCATCACCGCTTGGTACGGCAGCTGCAAGGAACAACACTACCCTGAACAGCTTCTACCCTGGAGCCATGGCTGCTAAACCGTTAAATAGCTCAATCAAATGGCTACCCAGACTAGCTGTATTGACATGTTTTTGCAATAACTCTCCTGTGGCTCTACCCACACACTCAAACATATTTACACTGACTACCCACACACTCAAACACATTTACACTGGCTCTACCCACACACTCAAGCATATTTACACTGGCTCTACCCACACACTCAAACACATTTACACTGGCTCTACCCACACACTCAAACATATTTACACTGGCTCTACCTACACACTCAAACAAATTTACATTGGCTCTACCCACACACTCAAACATATTTACACTGGCTCTACATACACACTCAAACATATTTACACTGGCTCTACCCACACACTCAAACATATTTACACTGACTACCCACACACTCAAACACATTTACACTGACTACCCACACACTCAAACATATTTACACTGGCTCTACCCACACACTCAAACATATTTACACTGACTACCCACACACTCAAACACATTTACACTGGCTCTACCCACACACTCAAACATATTTACACTGGCTCTACCCGCACACTCAAACATATTTACACTGACTACCCACACACTCAAACATATTTACACTGACTACCCACACACTCAAACACATTTACACTGGCTCTACCCACACAATCAAACATATTTACACTGGCTCTACCCACACACTCAAACACATTTACACTGGCTCTACATACACACTCAAACATATTTACACTGGCTCTACCCACACACTCAAACACATTTATACTGGCTCTACCCACACACTCAAACATATTTACACTGGCTCTACCCACACACTCAAACATATTTACACTGGCTCTACCCACACACTCAAACATATTTACACTGACTACCCACACACTCAAACATATTTACACTGGCTCTACCCACACACTCAAACATATTTACACTGGCTCTACCCACACACTCAAACATATTTACACTGGCTCTACCCACACACTCAAACATATTTACACTGGCTCTACCCACACACTCAAACATATTTACACTGACTACCCACACACTCAAACATATCTACACTGGCTCTACCCACACACTCAAACATATTTACACTGGCTTTACCCACACACTCAAACATATTTACACTGGCTCTACCCACACACTCAAACATATTTACACTTGCTCTACCCACACACTCAAACACATTTACACTGGCTCTACCCACACACTCAAACATATTTACACTGGCTCTACCCGCACACTCAAACATATTTACACTGGCTCTACCCACACACTCAAACATATTTACACTGACTACCCACACACTCAAACACATTTACACTGGCTCTACCCACACACTCAAACACATTTACACTGGCTCTACCCACACACTCAAACATGTTTACACTGGCTCTACCCACACACTCAAACACATTTACACTGGCTCTACATACACACTCAAACATATTTACACTGGCTCTACCCACACACTCAAACACATTTATACTGGCTCTACCCACACACTCAAACATACTTACACTGGCTCTACCCACACACTCAAACATATTTACACTGGCTCTACCCACACACTCAAACATATTTACACTGGCTCCCCACACACTCAAACACATTTACACTGGCTCTACCCACACACTCAAACATATTTACACTGGCTCTACCCACACACTCAAACATATTTACACTGACTACCCACACACTCAAACATATCTACACTGGCTCTACCCACACACTCAAACATATTTACACTGGCTCTACCCACACACTCAAACATATTTACACTGGCTCTACCCACACACTCAAACATATTTACACTGGCTCTACCCGCACACTCAAACATATTTACACTGACTACCCACACACTCAAACATATTTACACTGACTACCCACACACTCAAACATATTTACACTGGCTCTACCCACACACTCAAACATATTTACACTGACTACCCACACACTCAAACACATTTACACTGGCTCTACCCACACACTCAAACACATTTACACTGGCTCTACATACACACTCAAACATATTTACACTGGCTCTACCCACACACTCAAACACATTTATACTGGCTCTACCCACACACTCAAACATATTTACACTGGCTCTACCCACACACTCAAACATATTTACACTGGCTCTACCCACACACTCAAACATATTTACACTGACTACCCACACACTCAAACATATTTACACTGGCTCTACCCACACACTCAAACATATTTACACTGGCTCTACCCACACACTCAAACATATTTACACTGGCTCTACCCACACACTCAAACATATTTACACTGGCTCTACCCACACACTCAAACATATTTACACTGGCTCTACCCACACACTCAAACATATTTACACTGACTACCCACACACTCAAACACATTTACACTGGCTCTACCCACACACTCAAACATATCTACACTGGCTCTACCCACACACTCAAACACATTTACACTGGCTCTACCCACACACTCAAACACATTTACACTGGCTCTACCCAAACACTCAAACATATTTACACTGGCTCTACCCACACACTCAAACATATTTACACTGACTACCCACACACTCAAACATATTTACACTGGCTCTACCCAAACACTCAAACATATTTACACTGGCTCTACCCACACACTCAAACATATTTACACTGACTACCCACACACTCAAACATATTTACACTGGCTCTACCCACACACTCAAACATATTTACACTGGCTCTACCCACACACTCAAACATATTTACACTGGCTCTACCCACACACTCAAACACATTTACACTGGCTCTACCCAAACACTCAAACATATTTACACTGGCTCTACCCACACACTCAAACATATTTACACTGACTACCCACACACTCAAACATATTTACACTGGCTCTACCCACACACTCAAACATATTTACACTGACTACCCACACACTCAAACATATTTACACTGGCTCTACCCACACACTCAAACATATTTACACTGACTACCCACACACTCAAACATATTTACACTGGCTCTACCCACACACTCAAACACATTTACACTGGCTCTACCCAAACACTCAAACATATTTACACTGGCTCTACCCACACACTCAAACATATTTACACTGACTACCCACACACTCAAACATATTTACACTGGCTCTACCCAAACACTCAAACATATTTACACTGGCTCTACCCACACACTCAAACATATTTACACTGACTACCCACACACTCAAACATATTTACACTGACTACCCACCACACATACTACATACGCCCACACAACAAGAACACACATGCATATTGACGCCACACACTTGCTACATACACTGCTGCCACTGTCTATTATCTATCATGTTGCCTCGTCACACCTACCTATATGTACATAGCTACATCAATTATCTTGTACTCCTGTAGATCGACTCGGTACTGGTACTCCCTGTATATAAGCATGTTATTTTTACTCATTGTTATTCACTGTATTTATTTCCTGTGTCACTATTTCTATAATTCTTATATTCCACTTTAACTCTGCATTGTTGGAAAAGGACATGTAAGTAAGCATTTCAATGTTAGTCTACACCTGTTGTTTACATATGACAAATATCCCATTTTTTATTATTGGATGGGTTGGATATGGCTCTGGCTACATTTATTATTAGAAATACATACAGTCATGTGAAAAATTAAGTACATCCCCTGAAAAGTAGTATTTTTTTGTAAATATTTGGACAGATGTATATGAAGTCTTTACTTCAACACTATTGACAGATAAAGGTAACCTAATTTAACAAATGAAACAGATTATACTTTGCAATAATTCATTAATAAAAATAAAAAATCTACAGAAATGCAATACCATAATGTGAAAAAAAGAAATACACCCCTAGCTTCAATAGCTGGTGTTGCCTCCTTTGGCTGAAATATCTTCATGTAGCCCCAAACCATAATGCCACAGCCTCCATGATATGAGGTTCTTCTGTTCAAAGGCCGTGTTTCGTTTTCACCAAAGATGTGGCCAAACAACTCCACCTTTGAGTCATCTGTCCAGAGCACATTGTTCCAGTAGTTTTGGTCTTTACCTAGGTGTTGTCTGGCAAACGTCAGTCTTGATTTTCTTTTTTTTGAGAGCAGAGGCTTCTTCCTGACCTCCCATTAGGCCAAGTTTGTGCAGTCTCTTTCTGACAGTTGACTCATGCACTTCGATATTGATTGTGTCTAGAGAGGCCTGTAGATCCCTTGATGTTACCCTGGGGTTCATTAGAGACTTCTATGAGCATCTTTCGGTCAGCTCTTGGGCTGAATGTGGTGGGACGACCTGTCCTAAGTAGAATGCCAGTGGACAGTGGAACAATGTACTTTTTTTTCTGCATAAGGAAATTGCATTTGTGTTTATTTTAATTGTATAACATTTTCAAAGCAAATGTTTTTGTGTGTAATTTGTTAAATTGGGTTACCTTCATCAATGAATGTGGTTGGAAATTAGCTCAAATATCCACGTGTCCAAATATGTAACCCCCCCCAAAAAAAGACCACTTTCAAAAGGTTGTACTTACTTTTTCCAGGACTGTATATGGCTCTAGATGTAGCCAGTTACATCCCTCTACATAATTATATGGTCACCTCACCTACCTATGAAAATATGGATTTCTCCAAATGTTTTATCATGAACATAGGAGACCAATATTCAATCTACATTTCTGTGGTTAGGTATTTTCTTGTCACTGCACTTGTCTTTGGGATTTAGATGAGGGTAGAGTGACCTCTACTGGCCAACTATCAATATACAGAATTAACTGTCCAATTCAAATACAATACATGACCAAAAGTATGTGGACACCTGCTTGTCGAACATCTCATTCCAAAATCAATATGGAGTTTGCTGCTAAAACACACTAGATGTTGGAGCATTCCTGCGGGGACTTGCTTCCATTCAGCCACAAGAGCATTAGTGAGGTTGGGCACGGAGGCATGGCTTATTCGATGGAGTTGAGGAGGTCATGGCTCTGTGCAGGCCAGTCAAGTTCTTCCACACCGATCTCGACAAACCATTTCTGTATGGACCTCACTTTGTGCACGGAAGAGTTGTCATGCTGAAACCGGAAAGGGCCTTCCCCAAATTGTTGCCACAAAGTTGGAAGCACAGAATCGTCTAGAATGTTATGCTGTAGAGTTAAGATTTCCCTTCACTGGAACTAAGGGGCCTAGCCCGAACCACGAAAAACAGCCCCAGGCCATTATTCCTCCTCCACCAAACGTTACAGTTGGCACAATGCATTGGGGCAGGTAGTGTTCTCCTGGCATCCGTCAAACTCCGTCAGACTGCCAGATGGTGAAGCGTGATTCATCCCTCCAGAGAACACGTTTTCACTGCTCCAGAGTCCAATGGCAGCGAGCTTTACACCACTCCAGCCGATGCTTGGCATTGCGCATGGTAATCTTAGGCTTGTGTGCGGCTGCTCCGCCATGGAAACCCATTTCATGAAGCTTCCAACAAACAATTATTTTGATGATGTTGTTTCCAGAGGAAGTTTGGAACTAGGTAGTGAGTGGAACTGAGAACAGGAACTGAGAACAGACGATTTTTACGTGCTTCGCGCTTCAGCACTCGGCGGTCCCGTTCTGTGAGCTTGTGTGGCCTACCACTTCGCGGCTGAGCCGTTGTTGCTCCTAGACGGTTCCACTTCACAATAACAGCACTTACAGTTGTTTGGGGCAGCTCTAGCAGGGCAGAAATTTGGCAAAGTGACTTGTTGGAAAGGTGGCACATAGGAGACCCCTCCTGTCTCAGCCTCCAGTATTTATGCTGCAATAGTTTGTGTCTCTGACTCTGAATGATCGGCTATGAGCCAACTGAGATTTACTCCTGAGGTGTTGACCTGTTGCACCCACTTCAACCACTGTGATTATTATTATTTGACCCTGCTGGTCATCTATGACTGTTTGAACATCTTGGCCATGTACCGTTACAATCTCCACCCGGCACAGCCGGAAGAGGACTGGCCACCCGTCAGAGTCTGGTTCCGCTCTAGGTTTCTTCCTAGGATCCTGCCTTTCTTGGGAGTATTTCCTAGCCACCGTGCTTCTACATCTGCATTGCTTGCTGATTGGGCTGTTAGGCTGGGTTTCTGTATAGCACTTTGTGACATCGGCTGATGTAAAAAGAGCTTTATAAATACATTTGATTGATTGATCCTATGACGATGGCATGTTAAAAGTCACGAAGCTCTTTAGTAAGGCTATCCTACTGGTAATGTTTGTCTATTGAGATTGCATTGCTGTGTGTTCAAATTTATACATCTGTCAGCAACAGGTGGCTGAAACTGAATCCACTACTTTGTCCACATACTTTTGTATATAGTGTATATGACCCCTGCAAAGACCATTTTGTAATCGCATACATTAGTCACCTGCTATTTTATTTATTTCTGTATTTTACCATATCAATATGTAGAGCCGAATGTTTTCCTTTCCATTAGCTAAAACATCCATTTCATAACTATAAATATTAGGGTGAAAAAGCACGATTCAGTTTAGGCTCTCTGTAACAGCCAAATTAGAGATAGGGAAAAATACATCCGGTCCAAAGGGGAAATGAATACCAGTAAGACTAAATACAATGGTTTTTAATGTTGACATTTAATATTCACTATGATTACCAGTTGAGTTAGTATTGATTGGTTGGTCAGTAGATAATTGTGTGTATATTGACTAGCTTGGTTCGGGAAGCCAGCTACAGATCACTGCAGTCTAATCTATTGTAGGAAATAACTATAGCAGTAACTTTAATTGTTTAGAATTTAAAAAATATACACTACCAGTCAAGTTTTAGAACACCTCAAGGGTTTCTTTATTTTTACTATTTCCTACATTGTAGAATAATAGTGAAGACATCAAAACTATGAAATAACACATGGAATTATGTAGTAACCAAAAGTGTTAAACAAAACAAAATATAGCCACAGCTTCGCACTCTTGGCATTCCCTCAACAAGCTTTATGATTTTATTTAACTAGGCAAGTCAGTTAAGAACAAATTCTTATTTTCAATGACGGCCTAGGAACAGTGGGTTAACTGCCTCGTTCAGGGGCAGAATGACAGATTTTTACCTTGTCAGCTCGGGGATTCAATCTTGCAACCTTTCGGGTTACTAGTCCAACGCTCTAACCACTAGGCTACCTGCTGCCCCAAGCTTCACGAGGTAGTCACCTGGAATGCATTTCAATTAACAGGTGTGCCTTGTTAAAAGTGAATTTGTGGAATTTCATTCCTTCTTAATGCTTTTGAGCTTATCAGTTGTGTTGTGATTAGGTAGGGGTGGTATACAGAAGATAGCCCCATTTGGTAAAAGACCAAGTTCATATTATGGAAAGAACAGCTCAAACAAGCAAAGGGAAATAACAGTCCAACACTTTTCTGGTTACTACATGATTCCATGTGTTGGTTCATAGATTTGATGTCTTCACTATTTTTCTACAACATAGAACAGTTTTTAAAAAACCTTGAATGAGTGGCTGTTCCATAACTTTTGACCGTCAGTGTATAAATGTATAATTCAACTTTTTAGACATTTCAAGAGAGGAGAGGCCTGTATAATGTTCAGACAATTAATAGTTTGGAAGAGCCCCATTTTATTTAATGAATACAGCAGGTACACATTCAAAGAGTAAAACTATGCACTGTCTGTACATCTCCTACTCCCATAAGCCTTGGTAAATGACAACTGCCAAACTGTTAAATCACATTAAAAGGTAGATCTTGTTCTATTTATACTACTTAATTACTAAAAACAAAAAAAGTGCTTTATAAAACTCACAACAACCAATAGCTATCAAAAGCAGGTGGAAATGGCCAACCCCAGTAAAAAAAAAATAAGGACCTTCGTAGTGAATAGGGTGCCATGTCATTCACAGCCAGTGTACAGGTAGTGGACAGGCTAGCATTGGAGTGGCTCATAGGTCAGTGTGATTCACTTCTTCCAGGGGAGGGTGTAGTAGAGCCTGGATGGAGCTGCGTCTGCGCCTGGTCTTCCTGCAGACAGCACTAATGGAGTCCGGAGAGGTGTGGGGTAGCCAGGCCAAGCCAGAGGCCTCCAGGGTGCTGCTCTGGTTCCTCAGGCTGCGGCGGACAGACTGATGCCCCCTGCAGGGGAAAGGCCTTAGCACATCATCAATGTTGAACTCCTCCTGTGCCCAGGGGGGAAGGAGGGATTCTGGGTAGGTGGTGGAGGCCTGTTCTATAATGTTACCCAGCTCCATTCCTGACCCGTGGTTATCATTCTCCACTGCCTGTGGCCCATTTGGCTGGGAAGCCTGCTCCTCCTCTATGACTGAGCTGGCGTATATAGAGCTCCTTCTACCTCTGGAGCGGCCTGGGCCCTGAGCTGCTCCTCTCTGCCCGCCTTTGTTTGGACTCTGTTCTACATGGCTCACTGCCTTCTGCTCTGAGGGAGCCACTGTGGTGCTAACCTCATCTGGAGGAGGGCAGGGTGTAGTAGTATCAGTATCTGCTCTAGCTGGACTATCCCCACTCCTACCTGCATCTGGAAGTGTGCCAGTGCATTGATCTGTATCTACAGGGTCTGAGGTACAGTGTGTATTAGGTTCACCCTCTCTGTTACCAGGTACTGTGTGCTTGGCTGGGCTGGACACTAAAACCTCTGGCTGGATTGTTTCTGTTGGGTCTTGTTCTGTATCAAAGTTCTCTACCTGCTCCTCGGTCTCTTCACTCAGCCAGTTATCAACAGGAACACTGACCTTCCTGCCCTTCCCTCTACCTACTCTAATAACACTCTGCCTTTTGGTTCTGGAGGTCTTTGTTGGACCTGACCATCTTCTCCAGATCTGTGCTGCTCTTCCAGTCCCAGAGCTGTCTGTGGTGGTGGAGCCTACAGGGCTCTGGCAGTCTACTGAAGGCCCATCAGAGGGCTCTGCAGCTGAGGTGGTGTCTTCTGGTGAGTCCTCACTGACCGGGGGGCAGAAGCAGCTTGACCACAGGGCTGCAGCTGTGACGGGGTCACTGTTAAAGTCATCTTCTAATAGGATGGAGTCTTCTTTGGCTGTGGCGGGAGGACACACAACATGGGTTACTACTGAACATGAAACATGTTCTCAGAACGTTAATTAAATACCTAAAATAACCTATCATTTCCATCCTCAGAAGATTAATAAAACCTACCAGGAAAACTTTTGGGGAACCATAGTAAAATGTTCTCAGAACCTCCCTGCAACCTGAAAAATGTACGTTCCCAGAACAGGCAAAATGTTAAAAAAGGGCGGCAGGTAGGCTAGCAGTTAAGAGCGTTGGGCCAGTAACCAAAAGGTCATTGGTTTGATTCCCTGAGCTGACTAGGTGAAAAATCTGTCGATGTGCCCTTCCTTGAGCAAGACACAATCCTAATTGCTCCTGTAAGTTGCTCTGGACAAAAGCATGTACTAAATTACTAAAATAGAAAATGTACTAGGGCTACTAGCTACCAATACAGACTGTATCTGGACATGCACCTAGTCAGAGTGAATGGCCTATGAGAATGCATATACAACACACAGTAGTAGCATTTCTATTGACTGAACTTAGTATTGTATCTCAAGTGTCTGAGTCAGTGAGAGTAGTCGAATGTGCCTTGACTTGAGTGGTGTATCTAAGTCAGGTGTAGGTAACTAGATTCAACTGCAGCTGGTCAGGGGGCCAGAAAATAATTATAACACTTTACACTGCAAATTGACCACAATTAAGCCCAAAAAGAAATTATGTGAAAATAACACCTGGAGACCTGTCCCAAAGCCACTCCTGCATTGTCTTAGGTGTGTGCTTGGGGTCATTGTCCTGTTGGAAGGTGAACCGTCGCCCCAGTCTGAGGTCCTGAGCATTCTGGAGAAGGTTTTCATCAAGGAGCTCTCTGTACTTTGCTACTTTCAGCTTTCCCTCAATCCTGACTAGACTCCCAGTCCCTGCCACTGAAAAACATACCCACAGCACTGTAAGGATGGTGCCAGGTTTCCACCAGACATGAAGCTTAGCAATCAGGCCAATGAGTTCAATCCTGGTTTCATCAGACCAGAGTATCGTGTTTCTCATGGTCAGAGTCCTTTAGGTGCCTTTTGGCAAACTCCAAAAAGTCTGTCACATGCCTTTTACTGAGGAGTGGCTTCCATCTGGCAACTCTACCATAAAGGCCTGATTGGTGGAGTGCTGCAGAGATGTGAGAACTTTCCAGAAGGACAACCATCTCCACAGAGGAACTCTGGCATAGTGACCATCGGGTTCTTCTACCATTTAAGAATGATGGAAGCCACTGTGTTCTTTGGGACCTTCAATGATAGACAATTTTTGCTATACGTCACGAGATCTCCTCCTCCAGATTCTTGTCTCAGTGCTCTAGGGACAATTTCTTCAACCTCATGGCTTGGTTTTTTCTCTGACATGCACTGTCAACTGTGGGACCTCTATATAGACAGGTGTGTGCCTTTCCAAATCATGTCCAATCAAATGAATTTACCACAGGTGGACTACAATCAAGTTGTAGAAACATCTCAAGGATGATCAATGGAAACAGAATGCACCTGAGATCAAGTCTTATAGCAGAAGGTCTGAATACTTATGAAAAAAAGGTATTTCTGTAATGAAATGTTTAACATAACACACATTTTCAAAACCTGTTTTCGCTTTGTCATTATGGGGTATTGTGTGTAGGTTGAGGAAAACAATGTTATGAATTTAAGAATAAGGCTAACATAACAATGTGGACAAAGGGAAGGGGTCTGAATACTTTCGGAATAGTTTTCTACAAATCTCTATTTGTGGGAATAGGTGGGGGCAGATTTTTTTAATTGGTGATTTTAGTATTTTTAGGCCAACAATTAATACAAAAAATTTACCAAAAACTTGGGGGGGACCCTAAAAAAATGTAAATCGCCTGCGGGACGGTTGCCTACCCTTGATCTAAAGTGTCTTCATAAGTGATTGTAGTCCAAGGCCTGTTCGAATACTTCCTTGATGTATACAGTGGAAGCCTGGCTCTCACCAAACATGTTAGATCAATAATTAGTTCATGGAAGGAATGATTCTTCCTGGGTATTCGAACAGAGCCTAACAGCTGTGTGCTTACCTGTGGGTTTGCAGTTGTGGGGGTGTTGAGGAGAGTGGCTAAGGGAGGACAGGATCTCCGTGATGGGACTGAGGGTAGGGTTCTTGGATGCATAGTCTCTCTTCCCATACAGAGAACGGTCCACCGCCTTCTTCCCAAAGCAATGCTTTGCTGAGTTCTAGAGAAACACAAACACAGTGAACACCCAAGCTGGTTTGCCCCATTCTTACATCACTCCTTGTTTATGTTTTGTTTATTCATGTTTTACTGTCACCTCTGAGGAATGCAGTTATTACAAGTGTAGCTCAGTTGGTAGAGCACAGCACTTGTAACGTCAGGGTAGTGGGTTCCATTCCCAGAACCACCCATACGTAAATTGTATGCCAACATGACTAAGTCACTTTGTATAAAAGCTTATGTTAACTGGCATATACTACAGTGCATTCGGAAAGTATTCAGGCCCCTTGACTTATTCCACATTTTGTTACATTATAGCCTTATTTATTCTAAAATGGATTAAATAAAATGTTTTCCTTATCAATCTACACACAATACCCCATAATGACAAAGTGAAAACAGGTTTATAGACATATTAGCAAATTTAAATTTTTTTTTTTTTAACAAAAATACCTTATTTACATACATTTTCAGACCCTTTGCTATGAGACTCAAATTGAGCTCAGGTGCATCCTGTTTCTATTGATCATCCTTGATGTTTCTACAACTTGGAATCCACCTGTGGTAAATTCAATTGATTGGACATGATTTGAAAAGGCACACATCTGACTATATAAGTTCCCACAGTTGACAGTGCATCAGAACAAAAACCAAGCCGTGGGGTTGAAGGAATTGTCCGTAGAGATCCGAGACAGGATTGTGTCGAGGCACAGATCTGAGGAAGGGCACCAAAAATGTCTGCTGCATTGAAGGTCCCCAAGAACACAGTGGCCTGCATTATTCTTAAATGGAAGAAGTTTGGAACCACCAAGACTCTTCTTCCTAGAGCTGGCCGCCCGGTCAAACTGAGCAATGCAGGGAGAAGGGCCTTGCTTAGGGAGGTGACCAAGAACCTGTGTTGTAATAAAATCAACTATGTGCATTGAGCTTGTTTGATGCCTCAATAGGGCGCCAGAGCAAGATAACCAGAAGAAAAAACCTTAACCCAACTACTCTCCTCCCGCTCCTGCTGGCTTTCGCAGGTTCTGCCATTACTCTCCTGAAGTTGCCGGTAATAGGCTACCGATCTGCCTGCCAGTTATGTTACATATGCACATTTGTGAAAGTTTCATTTAATTTATAATAATGCCTTTATATCTCAAAATCCTTGTCATGTGGTTAATAACAACTCTATCCAAATAAATTAAAATGATAAACCTAAAAAGTAACTTCTATTGCCATCTATGTAAGAACTGCCTACATAAAGCCAACAAATAACATTGCGGCCTGCAGGTAGAAAATATCCAGATTAAAAATAAATATCCAATAAATCACATTGGCTACACATCTGCAACGAACTTGAAACATTGTATCAACTATTAACTTGGGTCAGGCCCAAAGCTTGCCTAGCGAACTTGCAACATTGTAGAAAATATTCTCGGCCCTCATTTTCCCATGCCAGTACGCTCTGGACAGAAACAGCTTTAGGCTATTTGCACAAGGGATAAGAAGCAGTGCTCGACTTAGGCAGTAGCTCGCTGAGTACCGGCACCTCAAATGTTCTACTGCTTGAGCTCCTGTTCCTTCTATAGAATATTAGCTCAAAAGAATTGTGGAGCTCCTGCACCTAAATATAAACAGTACCCGCAGCCAAAATAAGTACCGGAACCTATTTCAGTCCAAGTCAAGTACTGATAAGAAGCCTATTTTATAACGTTTCCACTGGATCAGAGCATTACATTTTCCCCTTTCACGCCAAGTGGTTTTTGAAAGGGAGAGAACTGGAAAGTGAATGGATGTAAAAACAGACTTTGTTTGCTTGCTGTTTGAGGTGAAGAAAACAGGTTATTAGTAGTGATGCATTAAGCCAATCAGAAATACTATCAGATCCCCAAATGGGCACATTTTTCTACCTACATTTGCACGCAGGCGGGGTAAACTATAGGCCTACCTCTATACGTGCACGTCCTTACTCAACATTGACAGGAGAGCTCCAAACAAAAGACAATTACTAAATTGACAGAACTAGTAAATGGAATGAAATAAACCAAAACTTGCTTCTCACAAGTGTAGCATAGATTGTGCACTCTGCAAACAACGTGTCCACTCCACAATGAAAACAGGAAGACTGAAATAATAATATTGAATGCATTAAAAGAAATAACCATAAACATTGTAGATTAGAAATGATAGGAATTAACGGTAAATGTACTGGTGATATACAGTACCAAGAAACACGAGCAATGGACATTAGACCGGTGGAAATCTGTCCTTTGGTCTGACGAGTCCAAATGAGATTTTGGGTTCCAACCGCCGAGTCTTAGCGAGACGCAGAGTAAGTCAACAGATGATCTCTGCATGTGTGGTTCCCACCGTGAAGCATGGAGGTGGTGGTGATACTGATTTATTTAGAATTTAAGGCACACTTAACCAGCATGGCTACCACAGAATTCTGCAGCGATAAGCCATCCCATCTGGTGTTGCGTTTAGTGCGACTATAACAGGACAATGACCCAACACAGCTCCAGGTTATGTAAGGGCTATTTCAAATCAAATGTATTTATATAGCCCTTCTTACATCAGCTGATATCTCAAAGTGCTGTACAGAAACCCAGCCTAAAACCCCAAACAGCAAGCAATGCAGGTGTAGAAGCATGTGCAGGTGTATTTGACCAAGGAGAGTGATGGAGTGCACAAGCATCTGACCTCAACCCAATTGAGATGGTTTGGGATGAGTTGGACCGCAGAGTGAAGGAAAAAGCAGCCAACAAGTGCTCAGCATATGTGGGAACTCCTTCAAGACTGTTGGAAAAGCATTCCAGGTGAAGCTGGTTGAGAGAATACCAAGACTGTGCAACGCTGTCATCAAGGCAAAGGGTGGCTACTTTGAAGAATCTCAAATATAACACTTTTTGGGTTACTACATGATTCCATGTGTTATTTCATGGTTTTGATGTCTTCACTAATTATTCTACAATGTAGAAAATAGTACAAATAAAGAAACACTCTTGAATGGGTAGGTGTGTCCAAAATTTTGACCGATACTGCATGTAATGGGGAATTGATATACACTAACAATCAAATGCAAACAATTCACACAATGAAGCTGTAAAACAAGGAATATGCACAAATTGGCAAGAGAGCGCATTCTGGAGAGCAGTGGAATTGTGCATCTGGGAGCCTGGTCAATCCCACGTCTGCATTGGCCATGCAGCATATTCATACTTCTTGCGCTTCGCAGAGCTGTTGTCAAGGAAGTGAGTTTGTATTTATACAGGATGTACCACCCCCACCTACCGTCAACCAATCATGTCAATGCGGAGCTTTACAAAGCCCTCCGCATTGTTACAACATTTGGGAGGCACGTAGTGATGGGTACAGAGCTGGATTTAGCCTCTGCATGCTCTGCAATTTCGTCACATCCTCCATATGGAGCCTGCGACCACATTTTCGTATCGAGCATAAATTTAGTCTAGGCCTCCGCAATAGATTAGTTCACTGAGATGGGTGCAAATGTTACTGCTCGACTAAAACAAATCTCGGTCGACCAACAGCCAATCGACTAATTGGGGTCAGCCCTACCAGAAGGACAACCATCTCTGCAGCACTTCTCCATTCAGGCCTTTATGGTAGAGTGGACAGACTGAAGCCACTCTTCAGTAAAAGGCACGCGACAGTCCGCCAAAAGGCACCTAAAGAAGCAAGATTCTCTGGTCTGATAAAACCAAGATTGAACTCTCTGGCTTAAATGCCAAGAGTAAAGTCTGGAGGAAACCTGGCACCATCCCTATGGTAAAGCATGGTGGTGGCAGCATCATGCTGTGGGAATGTTTTTCAGTGGCAGAGACTTGGAGACTAGTCAGGATTGGGGAAAAGATGAAGGGAGCAAAGTAGAGAGAGATCCTTGATGAAGTCCTGAGCACTCTGGAGCAGGTTCTGACTGGGGCAAAGGTTAACCTTCCAACAGGACAACAACCCTAAGCACACAGCCAAGACAACGCAGGATTAGCTTTGGGGCAAGTCTCAATGTCCTTGAGTGGCCCAGCCAGAGCCCAGCCTTAAACCTGATCAAACATCTCTGGAGAGACGCTCCCTATCCAACCCGACAGAGCTTGAGAGGATCTGCAGACAAGAATGGGAGAAACTCCCCAAATACAGGTGTGCCAAGCTTGTAGCTTCATACCCAAGTAAACTCAATGGTGTAATCACTGCCAAAAGATGCTTCAACAAAGTACTGCGTAAAGGGTCTCAATACTTATGTAAATGTGATCTGTTTTTTTGTAATACATAATAAAAACCTGTTTTTGCTTTGTCTTTATTCGGTATTGTGTGTAGATGATTTAATCTATTTTAGAATAAGGCTGCAACGTAACGAAATGTTGAAAAAGTCAAGGGGTCTGAAAACATTCAGAATGGACTGTATATATATTATAACAATCCCAGTAGTTTCTTCTTTGGCCCCTCAAATGCTCATTCCCTTCCTTTCCAAAACTAAAATAAATACCACAAGTACTCCAAACACCACCACCTTCTAAATTAAGTTTAATTTCTGCAGAAATTTTAATAAAGCAACCACCTAAATTCCTTGAGCATGAGAAAGGCAGATTGACCGTGGCTTACAACGAGGCAAGTAGCTTTGTGTATGTAATACCTCCCCGAGGCTTAGCTCACTGTACTACCCACAGCCACAGTGTGTAATATTATACGTCTCTGTAGCGAGACTTATGAGTGATGAGCAGAGCCCAGACCGACCTTCATCCTCCCACAGGCAGACTTGGCAGCCGTACGAGACGACCTCTTCTTCACAGGCTCACTCTTCTCCTCTGGTTGCTGAAAGAACAGAGATAGAGAAGAGAGATATGAAGAGATATACATTTAGAGAGGTGGCATTAGGATAGGATCTATTTGGATACACTCACAAGCTCTTCCATTGAGATTAACCCTAGATCATCAGATTAAGATAATATTATTACTATCTCTGGACCAATATTATCTAATTGGTGTGTAAGTGGAGGGAATGAGGATATCCTGTTCAGTGAATGAGTGGTGCATTACCAGACCTTTCTCTTTCTGCTGCGCGAGCAGGCTGTGGCGGCTGGTTCTGGCTCCAGGGCAGGGTCAGGCACTGGGGCAGCATCTAAAGCAAACACACCTCCGCTTTAGCCTCTCATTTGACCTCACTGACACCCCTGTAAACACTAAACCAATGACTTGAGGCTGAGGAGAGGTGCTGTTACATAAGGGGAGAGAGAGAAAGGTGGGTGGAATAGAATTTGAATTCTGACCATAAGTCCCAAATGGCACCCTATTCCCTATATAGTGCACCGTTTAGGAAATAGGGTGTCATTTGAGACACACCACCAGTCTAAACTAGTGTGTCTAATACTAGTAACTAGATCTCACCTGGCATTTCCTCACAAACAGAGTCCTCCTCTTGAAAAGCTGAGGTCAGATCCAGAGGTCCAGTCTCCAGCTCTGAAAATACATACAGCAAGTGACAACAATGTGAAGTTTTACACAGAGCTTGACTAGAAACAGCTTCCTATCAGCAATGATCACTGTTCAACAACCAACCTGCATTGTCCATCCATGAACTGTCAACATCTTCTTCCATTGAAGGGAAAGGGATCTGAGGGCATAGAGAATTACTGCATTATTTACATGGTCAATAACTAACCCACATGCTGGATTACCAGAAAGAACAATTCAATGATTGGTCGTACTCATTAGGGAACACTGTAGCAAAACGTTTGGCAAAGGAAAACAAGTGTTTCTTATTGGAAGTTCAGGTAGTCCCTTCCTGTTTCAGTAACCGTCTGCTTCCGTTTGGTGCCTAATGAATAAGACCCTGGCCTCATCATTTTGGGACAGGTCAATCACTGTGTTGGTGATTGACAGGTACCTACCTTTCCCTGAGTGTGGGTGCTCTCCTGTTCCCCACAGCAGGGTCCCATAGTGAGGGGTGGGGAGGCTCCAGTTAGAGAGGGGCTGCTGAAGTCCGGCCGGGCCAGGGTTAAGGGTGTCTTCAGCAGTGACCTCAGCTGGGACCCCCCGGCAGATGTTGGGGCGCGGACCGGGGTTCCCCCCTTCCGTAGAGGGGTGCTGGGGGGAAGGTTCTTGTCAAAGAGTTCAGGGGGCAACAGGATCCCGAAACGCACCTGCTTCTTCATAGTGGAGTTAACGTTGCCACCATCAGCTTCATCTGAAGGACAAATAAATATTGTTTATTCATCAACATCACTTGACCATAACAGATTTATTCAACCTACTGCTTCTCATACAGAAACATTTTAGAGGGTGATGAATCATGACCAACAACAGCCTTTGCTGCTCTCAGAAACAAGCCTTTTCTTGCCTCAGTTTTTGCTTAGTCAATATTGTCTGTA
Source organism: Oncorhynchus mykiss (assembly GCF_057628025.1). NCBI lineage: Eukaryota > Metazoa > Chordata > Actinopteri > Salmoniformes > Salmonidae > Oncorhynchus > Oncorhynchus mykiss. The sequence goes on along the minus strand of NC_143032.1, from coordinate 67,449,486 downwards.
GTATGCTTAACTTGCACTGGGCTTCAAAGCGTGATAAAGATGAAAGGATAGGATCCTCTATAACAACAGAGGAGAGCAGCATATTTACCCGTGGGGTTCATCTCCAAAAGAGATGGCATGGCGAACAGCTGGGGCAGAGTTGTCCTGACTCGTCCTGAATGCAAAACCAGAGGTTGGCTGGGGCTGTGCAGTTCAAAAGAGCACTCCTGTGGGGTGAGAGGGAACCAAAGATAATGTTTGAGAGCCAGGCAGGAACCTGTTGTGAAAGTAGCAGTTGTGTTCGCTGCAGAACTGTGAGGGCTTCACAGAGAGGAAAGGAGGCTGCGGTGTTGTGTCCCAAATGGAACCCTATATAGTTCATTACATTCGACCAGGGCCCGGGAACAAAGTATTTTTTAAATATTTTTACACCAGGTGAGTCGACACCACATAAGGAACAGGGTGCCATTTGGAACACATTTGGTGTGTATGTGTGTGTGTGTTTGTGTGGGGAAGAGGCTAGATGAAATTTTACCTGGTCCTGCTCCTCCTTGGTCGGAGTGCAGTGCTGCTGCAACATAGGAGAGGGCTGTGGCTTGCCCTGGGTGATCTGGGACACAGCATCAGTACCCAGGGCTGGTAACAGAGACACACTAGCAGGTTCTACATTGAGAGCTGGCTGATGGTCCTTGTCCTGGACAACTGCAACCTGAGGAGGTGATCATGATGGGTTAGTGGTTGTCAGGACATTGTGGTCACAGTATAATGGTTCATAATAATTAATTTAGTTTATAAAGACTTTTCTTACCAGTTGCTCAACATGCACACGACAAAGTTGAAAAAAAGACAACAACACCAACTGAATGGTTTGCCAAGTTATATTAGTCATTTAACAGACAGAAATGTTTTGCCAGTGTGATGAGGTTACCTCCGTGTTCTGTTGCTGCTTGAGTATGGTGGCAGTGCGTTTGAGGACAGGAGTGGTGGCCTCCCTAATCTCCTCCACACACTCCCCCAGAGTGCGTGCTGTGCAGCACCTCTTACTGGGTGGGGAAGTCAGAGAGGGATGCTGGCTCACTGGGGACATGTTTTCCTTCCCATCACTATCACAGCTCCACCCACCTGATAGTTAAGACAACACCCATCAACAACTATAGCCCAGAATAGAAAACTCTTAAAGAATATACTAAAAGGGACAATCTGTAGTTTCTGGATGAGACATTTTTAGGAGCTCCAAAAACATAACACAAGAAAAATGCTGGTTTCTCCATGCCCTCACTGAAGTATAACGTATATATTAAAACTTTAAAAGATGCTACACATAGGATTTGTGTTGTTGCATTGTAATTTCAGGAAACGTCCATAATACATATTCCGCTAATAATGGAATGATAGTGTTTCACAGTATTACTTACCCACCAGTGTGGTGATTGAGAAAACAAGCAGTGAATAGTGTAGGGAATCATTGTACCACAAACTGAAATTGAGGGAACAGTGTAGAATTTTAGCAAGAAGGAAATTACGAAACAGCTTTCCCAGTTCGACAACAAATTCTGCTCCTTCTGGAAAAATCAATAGGCAAATATCACAGCCAATCACATCACTGGCGTAATACTGTAGAACACTATAATTCCACTATTAGCACTAGATACTGTATATTATGGACATTTTCTGAAATTACAATGCAAAAAATATCTTACAAATCCTGTGTGTAGCACCTTTAAACATTTTGGGGGAAAAAGTCCAACATAATCTGATAATTTTTAAATAGTATACTCAGACAAGGCACCAGTTTCAGTTCACGTAATAATATGTGATTAATAACTGATTTATCTTTTTACATTGAAGCAGACTGACCACCAGACAGAACATCTCTTGTCTTGATGCATCCCCCCGTGTGATCTTCATTCTCCTCCACATTCATAATGCTCTGGAAGATGGCCATCTTCTGCTTTAGAGTAGAGGGGACTCTGGGAAAGAAGGGGATGGCTTGGGTATCCTACGAAGAGAGAGAAAAAAGAAATGCACGGTGAACACAAATGGCTTAATTTTATGTGATGCAATTGGTTCATTTTCAATGACAAATGCAGTGTAGCAAGAGACAGCTTATAGGCTTGTCATAAATGTAACTAAGATTATTATAGTTCCAACTCAGATGAACAGAAACAGTCCTAGAGCAACTTTTATCTGCAGTGCACTAGTTAGTTAATTGCACAATCTTTGAGTATGAATGAATGAGCAAACTCATCTCACCTGTGGTGTTGTGGGGGGAGTTTTCATCCTTTGTTGGGCAATGTAGCGGATTAGGGAGTTGGTCTCTGGTGAACTCCGTACCCCAACATTGGACCTCCGCTTCACCTTCAGCTGAGCTAGGCGAGATTTTTCTGGGGAAAGACAATACATGCACCATTCAATGGGACATTCTTGATTCAGAAAAACAAACAATTGTCTTGTGTCTTGACAAAGCAATGTCTAGACCTTGAACATATAGCTAGCTACATTGCCCAGATACATTTATGTTTAGGGTTATAATAATGAGTTAATTGCAGGGTAAAGTCGGAAAGAGCAGTGGACCCAGTGGAATGATATCAACAGAGTCAACTCACTTCTTCTGTCTGAATTACCTTTGACTTTAGAAGATGGCGTGAAGCTTTGAGTGGAGATACCCAGTTGGGAGGGTGTGAGCAGGGTGAAATCCAAGGGTGATGTGATGTTGCTCATTGGAGAAAGACACGAGGCCTCCAGTAGAGTCAAGTTGTCCATTTTCAACTCTGAACTTAACGTTAACTACCTTCAACAGAAAGGACTGGAAGCACCTTAAGTGGGGTCTGTCATCTAAACCAAGAAATCACTCAACTGTTGTCAATAACAGTTGATCAAATTGGGTCGATAATGCATTCAATAAAGGCCAAAAGGCTGACAAACCAGGCAACGACTGATGATCACACAAAAGTTTAAACAAGTGCTAGCGAGGAAAGGTTATGCAACAGGCGTTGTAGCTTGGAAGTTATTGACGCTATACATCCAACAAGTGCATATTAAAACGAAGTTAAAGCAATTTAACACCTTTATAAACCGACTCTGACGTTAGCGAAATACAAGTTCACATTTACGTTACAAAATGGCTAGCTAACGTTAGCTCAGAGTTTCTTGGCAAGCTAACTTTAACAATACATTCACTAAATCGACAAACATATTACCCAGCGAAACAGATCAGCGACCATAATAATAATAATAATAAGCTAAATGACTAGATAGCAACAATGAAACCGTTTTCCAGCTAGCTAACATATTACAGCTGGCAAGTTAGCCTAGGTCCCTAGCGAAATGCACCACTCACAGTAGCCGTGGCACGAAATTCCTTCCGCGACTCGAATAAAGGCTAAAATCTTGTTGAACGTAAAAATGTCCAACAAAATAATTACATGTACGTTTAACAAACGTAAAAGTACATTAAAAAACGTTTGCATTCAAACGTATCAAAATACTGACATAATGCGAAGTTATGGACATTTGGGGACTATTTCGTATGTCTACAGAAGGATCTAATTTCATACGAACTCGCCAATGAATGTGAAAACACATGTCACGTGTCTCGGCAATATCCAATGAATCACATTTGATTTAGTACTGTAAAATGTGTCCCTACGCATTCAAAATAAGTATGAACAGCTGAAGTATCCCAACGTATTCCCCGAAACAAATCAAAGCTAAAGAAACGTCCGAATTGTTCAGAAATACAGTGGTATTTTCATGCACTCTTCTTTGAATTGCAACTTAGTCTCACATAGCCTATATAATGCATCTAAAATGTCAAGAAATTGTGATGAATACCAAATAGGCAAACAGTTGGATCGGTTAGATCAGTGGTTCCCAAACTTGTTATAGTCCCGTACCCCTTCAAACATTCAACTTCCAGCTGCGTACCCCCTCTAGCACCAGGGTCAGCGCACTCTCAAATGGTGTTCTTTGCCATCCTTGTAAACCTGCCACACATGACACATTTATTAAACATAAGAACGAGTGTCAGTTTTTGTCACAACCCGACCGGTGGGAAATGACAAAGAGCTCTTCTTGGACCAGGGCACAAATAATATAAGAATAATAAATAAATGTCTTTATTTAGCCATTTTACATATAAAACCTTATTTGTTCATCAAAAATTGTGAATAACTCACCACAGGCAGGTTATGAGAAGGGTGGTCTTGAAAGGATGCACATAACTCTGCAATGTTGGGTTGTATTGGAGAGAGTCTCAGTCTTAAATCATTTCCCTATCCAAAAATCTAGTAGTGGCTTCTGATTAAATCCAATTTTCAGAGAACGCTTGTTGCAATTTCGATGAGGCTCTCTCGTTCAGATATCTGTAAGTGGACTGGAGGAAGGGTATGAAAGGGATAACGAATCCAGTTGTTTATGTCATCCGTTTCGGGAAAGTACCTGCGTAATTGTGCATCCAACTCACTCAGGTTCTTCGCTGTATCACATTTGACATTGTCCGTAAGCTTGAGTTCATTTGCACACAAAAAATCATACAATGATGGAAAGACCTGTGTGTTGTCCTTGTTAATGCAGACAGAAAAGAGCTCCAACTTCTTAATCATAGCCTCAATTTTGTCCCGCACATTGAATATAGTTGCGGAGAGTCCCTGTAATCCTAGATTCATGTCATTCAGGCGAGAAAAAACATCACATAGATAGCCCAGTCGTGTGAGAAACTCGTCATCGGGCAAGCGGTCAGACAAGTGAAAATGATGGTCAGTAAAGAAAACTTTAAGCTCGCCTCTCAATTAAAAAACATGTCAATACTTTGCCCCTTGATAACCAGCGCACTTCTGTATGTTGTAAAAGCATTACATGGTCACTGCCCATATCATTGCATAATGCAGAAAATATACGAGAGTTCAGGGGCCTTGCTTTAAACATTTTCACTGTAGTGTCCAAAACGTCTTTCAAGCTGTCAGGCATTCCCTTGGCAGCAAGAGCCTCTCGGTGGATGCTGCAGTATACCCAAGTAGTGTCGGGAGCAACTGCTTGCATGCCACTATGTCTCTCTGTCATAGCTTTTGCACCCTTAGTACAGATACCAACACATCTTGACCACCAAAGTCCATTTGATGTCACAAAGTTATCCAGTACTTTAAAAATGTCCTCTCATGTTGTCCTGGTTTCCAGTGGTTTGCAGAAGAGGAAGAGGATGTCTTCCTCAATTGACCCCATGTCTTACTACTCGAAAGTCATCTTTATTCTCACTCAAAAAACTCCAGTGGCTTATTTTTCAAATTGTCATGTTTAGTTTCTAAATGTCCACGCACGAGTGAAGGTGATTGGATGTTAATTATTTGACTATACTACCTGTATTTGACATTGTGTTGTCATTTCGCTGAACACTAGATGGTTTAATTTTATTTCTGGCAGTGAAACGAGGCTAATCAGGTGAGAAAAAAAACTTGCCCAAATGTATTGCCCCATTGGAAAATATAAATGTACTGTTTGAAAATGTGAAGAAGAAAAAAGTGAGTACAAGACCGAGGACATCCAGGATTGTAGGAAGAAAGACTACAGAAAATCTGATGTACTGTTTTCTTCCTTCCACTCACTATCTCTCCCTCTGACCCTCCCTCTACAGCACATCCACCTCCTAATTCACATCTGCAGAGCAGTCTGCTTCCCTTCATGTCCTCTCAATTCAGTTTCAAATCAAGGGGCTTTATTGGCATGGGAAACATATGTTTACATTGCCAAAGCAAGTGAAATATATAATAAACTAAAGTGAAATAAACAATTAAAAGTGAACAGTTAATATTATACTCACACAAGTTCCAAAATAATAAAGACATTTCAAATGTCATATTATGTCTATATACAGTGTTGTAATGATGTGCTAATAGTTAAAGCACAAAAGGGAAAATAAATAAACATAAATATGGGTTGTATTTACAATGGTGTTCGTTTTTCACTGGTTGCCCTTTTCTTGTGGCAACAGATCACAAATATTGCTGCTGTGATGGCACACTGTGGTATTTCACCCAATAGATATGGTAGTTTATCAAAGTTTGATTTGTTTTAGAATTCTTTGTAATCTGAAGGAAAAATGTTTGTCTCTAATATGGTCAAACATTTGGCAGGAAGTTAGGAAGTGCAGTTCAGTTTCCACCTCATTTTGTGGGCAGTGTGCACACAGCCTGTCTTCTATTCAGAGCCAGGTCTGCCTACAGTGACCTTTCTCAAGAGCAAGGCTATGCTCACTGAATCTGTACATAGTCAAAGCCTTCCTTAATTTTGGGTCAGTCACAGTGGTAAATTATTCTGCCACTGTGTACTCTCTGTTTAGGGCCAAATAGCATTCCATTTTTCTTAGTTTTTTTGTTAATTCTTTCCAATTTGTCAAGTAATCTTTTTGTTTTCTCATGATTTTTTGGGGTCTATTTGTGTTGCTGTCCTGGGGCTCTGTGGGGTCTTTTGTGTTTGTGAACAGAGCCCCAGGACCAGCTTTCTTAGGGGATTATTCTCCAGGTTCATCTTTCTGTAGGTGATGGCTTTGTTATGGAAGAATTTAACGTCTCTTTTCTGGATTTTGATAATTAGTGGGTATCGGCCTAATTCTGCTCTGCATGCATTATTTGGTGTTTTAAATTGTACACTTATTTTTGTAGAAATCTTATTTTTGCGGAGTCTCAATTTGGTGTTTGTCCCATTTTGTGAATTCTTGGTTGGTGAGAGGACCCCAGACCTCACAACTATAAAGGGCAATGAGTTCTGTAACTGATTCAAGTATTTTTATACAGATCCTAATTGGTATGTCAAATTTCATTTTACTTTTGATGGCATAGAAGGCCCTTCTTGCCTTGTCTCTCAGATTGTTCACAGCTTTGTGGAAGTTACCTGTGGCGCTGATGTTTAGGCCGAGGTATGTATAGTTTTTTGTGTGCTCTAGGGCATCGGTCTTTAGATGGAATTTGTATTTGTGGTGCTGACAACTGGACCTTTTTTGGAACACCATTATTTTTGTCTTACTGAGATTTACTGTCAGAGCCCATGTCTGACAGAATCTGTGCAGAAGATCTAGGTGTTGCTGTAGGCCCTTCTTGGTTGGTGACAGAAGCACCAGATCATTTGACTTCAGATTCTAGGATGTTGAGGACGGGTGCTGTAGACTGTTCTAGTGCCCTTGCCAATTCATTGATATATATGTTGAAGAGGTTGGGGCTTAAGCTGCATCCCTGTCTCACCCCACGACCTTGTGAAAAGAAATGTGTGTTTTTTGCTAATTTTAAATGCACACTTGTTGTTTGTGTACATGGATTTTATAATGTTGTATGTGTTTCCCCCAACACCACTTTCCATCAATTTATATAGCAGACCCTCATGCCAAGTTCAGTCAAAATCTTTTTTGAAGTCAACAAAGCATGAGAAGACTTTGCCTTTGTTTTGTTTTGTATGTTTGTCAATTAGGGTGGGCAGGGTGAATACGTGGTCTGCTGTACAGTAATTTGGCAAAAAGCCAATTTTACATTTTCTCAGTACATTGTTTTCACTGAGGAAATGTTCAAGTCTGATGTTAATGATAATGCAGAGGATTTTCCCAAGGTTGCTGTTGACGCATATCTCAAGGTAGTTATTGTGTTCAAATTTGTCTCCACTTTTGTAAATTGTGGTTATCAGTCCTTGGTTCCAAATATTGGGGAAGATGCCAGGGCTGAGATGATGTTAAAGAGTTTAAGTATAGCCAATTGGAATTTGTGGTCTGTATGTTTTATCATTTCATGTAGGATACCATCAACATCACAGGCTTTTTTTTGGGTTGAAGGGTTTGTATTTTGTCCTGTAGTAATTAGAGAATTCAGTGGGTTCTGGTAGTCTTTAAAAGCTGATGAATGTAAGATGTGTAATTGATCATGTATATGTTTTTGCTGTTTGTTCTTTGTTATAGAGCCAAAAAGATTAGAAAAGGGGTTAATCCACACATCTCCATTTTGGATAGATAACTCTTTGTGTTGTTGTTTGTTTAGTGTATTAAACTTTTCCCAGAAGTGGTTTGATTCTATGGATTCTTCAATTACATTGAGCTGATTTCTGACGTGCTGTTCCTTCTTTTTCCGTAGTGTATTTCTATATTGTTTTAGCGATTCACAATAGTGAAGGCGTAGACTCAGGTTTTCTGGGTCTCTATGTTTTTGGTTGGACAGGTTTCTCAGTTTCTTTCTTAGGGTTTTGCATTCTTCATCAAACCATTTGTCATTGTTTTTAATTTTCTTAGGTTGTCTGCTTGAAATGTTTAGATTTGATAGGGAAGCTGAAAGGTCAAATACACTTTTTAAGTTTTCTACTGTAAAGTTTACACCTTCACAATTGCAGTGAACTGTTTTGTCCAGGAAGTTGTCTAAAAGGGATTGAATTTGTTGTGGCCTAATTGTTTTTGGTAGGTTTCTACACTGCTATCCATCTATAGCATTTCTTAAAATTGTGCAGTTCCTTTGGCTTTGATGCATCGTGATTGAGTATTGCTCTGTTCAGGTATACTGAGATTTTGCTGTGATCTGATATGGGTGATGGTGGGCTGACTGTGAATGCTCCGAGAGACTCTGGGTTGAGGTCAGTGATAAAGTAATCTAAAGTACTACTGCCAAGGGATGAGCTGTAGGAGTACCTAGCATAGGAGTCTCCTTGAAGCCTACCATTAACTATGTACAGATCCAGCGTGCGACAGAGCTACAGGAGTTTCTGTTGGTTGTTTTGTGATAGTTGTGTCTAGAGGGGCATATTTAGAGGGAATACTGTCACCTCCAGGTAGGTGTTTGTCCCCATGTGTGCTGAGAGTGTCAGGTTCTTATCCGGTTCTGGCATTAAGGTCGCAACAGACTAGTACATGTCCCCGGGCCTGGAAATGGTTGATCTCCCCCTCTAGGTTGGAGAAGATGTCATCTGAGTCTCTTCCCTGTTTCACACCTGGTAGTTTGGTGGATGGGACTACCAGCTCTCTGTAACCTAGGGGGCAACCAGTTGGTCCGTCTCCTCCATACCATGTTTCTTGTAGGATGACAATGTCTGTATATATATTTTTTTTAATGAAGTCTGTTCCTGCTCTTTAGGCCAAAGGCAGATAACCTCAGACCTTGTATATTCCAGGATGAGATAGTAAATGCTTTGTGTTCCATAGTGTCTAGTGTTGTTTTTGTGTGGTTTAGGGACCATTACAGTAGGTGTGAGCAGAGCATGTTGAGCATCTGATACATACCTCTTAGGTCACGGGATGGTGTTTGGGCGGGTGTACTAGTGGGGGTTGGGCCTGTTGCTCTGCTCACGGCCTGGGCATATGTGCGGCTACCATGTTCTCTCTCTCTCTCTGTCTCTCTCTCTCACTTTATTTCACTCTCTGTAGCCTGTGTGTGTCTGTGTGCGTGCATGTGAGTGCGATGAGATGAGTAAGAGCATACATAGCCGTGGTTGGTGACCTATAAAGAGGAGATTAAAGCAGTCTCTGCGGCCCAGCTGTGTACTCTGTGACGTCACACTCCCACCTCTCCCTCCCCACAGCTGGGTCTGTGGGTCTGGCACACTGAGAGCATGTGGCTTTGCTAGCACCAGGCATACGGGCAAGCAGCAGGCACAACGTCAACAGGGAAGAGGAGGCTGGAGGAACGCTAGACATGGTAATGCAGGTCTTGAAACTGGAGAGAAAATAGGCCTGATAGAATAGAATTATAGGCCTTATACTGTATCAGGCCTAATAAAATAGAACCAGGCCTATTGGAATATAGTATTGGCTCCCAGGCTTTGCTCAAGGTGAGTTGAAAGGCTCTGACAGAGGCTTAATAGTATATAATAATGACTCAACCTAATATCAGGCCTAATAGAATATTATATTGAGCCTAATAGAATAATAGAATGAATGACATGTTCAAAAAAGGACTCCAAAAGCACAGGGCCAGTAGGCCTCATTTAAGATGTTAGGGTGGCAGGTAGCCCAGTGGTTAGGAGTGTTGGGCCAGTAGGCCTCATTTAAGATGTTAGGGTGGCAGGTAGCCCAGTGGTTAGGAGTGTTGGGCCAGTAGGCCTCATTTAAGATGTTAGGGTGGCAGGTAGCCCAGTGGTTAAGAGTGTTGGGCCAGTAACTGAAAGGTCACTGGTTTGAATCCCCTATGTGAAAAATCTGACGATGATCCCTTGAGCAACTTAACCCAATTTTGGGTTGCTCTGTATAAGAGTGTAGGCTAAAATGTAAGTGTAATGTTACTAATTGGTTCAGTTTCCTTACGAAGCCTTTATATAACCATTATAATTCCCCTGTGTGATAAAGAAGAATCTTTAATGAGGTATCTTAAATATGTTCCTACATAACATGTGTGATGTTTGTGTTTCTTGTTCTTTCCCCATAGCTACTTGTTTCAATTAGTGAGAGTATACGACTAGGCCTACATCCTCTGCACATTCTGCCTCTAATGCACTGAATGCCCAGGCTGTTATCTCACTAATGAGTTGAAGCGCACTCTGATTTAAATTTATAGTATAATTTTGTACCCTTGAATGTTGGATAACAGGGATGTTTATGTCTACACCCAGTCTCTTGGTTTGATGGTTCATTTACATGAACCCCCAGCACACACATACACAATTTGAGTAGATTTCTACTTTTATTCATGTATATATACACATATAAAAAAATAAGGACATATGTACAATGATAATAAATATCGACATGTTTTTACAAGCGAAATAATTTACTTAACATCCTTTCATAAACATTAAAAGATTGAGAACAAACAGCCAGAGGAATTTTTGCAACTTAAAGCCAAAAAGGAAATTAATAATAATAATAATGGTAATATAATAATAATATTAATGAAAAACAACAGAATAAAAAGGCTTAGATGAGAAGATTGTGGAAAGCGTTGTTTATGACCCGGCAGAGTGTAATCTCCAAAAAGGCAGTAACTGCTCATTTGGTCCAAAATGAGTTCATGTCATTTCTGCTACATTAAATACATGCTTAATCATGTGGACAAGTATACTGCCTCTATTGTATTGTGTTTTGGAGAACATGGGGGTCATGTTAGTAGTAACTGCATAAAGTTACTGTTAAACCAAGGTAAATAAAAGCCTTTTTTCTCAGATCCACACTATGAGCAGTTACTGCCTTTTTGCTATATAGATCCAGCATTGCACATGCAGATTTTTTGGGGGTTAGTGCTTTACATCACTTTTTTGAGTTTGATGGATAATTTTCTTCTAAGAGAGTTTTATGACATATCAGACATAATGTCCAATGATTTTTTTAAATACATAATTATAAGACAAATCAGTTAAATATCTATAACAATCTTAATAGCTCCTGTAGCTTGAATTCACAGCAATGTTAATAGATTGTAAAGTGTCTGAACCAGTGCTTGGTAACATATTCAATCTACACATATTAAATGGATGTATAAATATTTAAGATTTTATATCAAACCTCAGATCATGAAATCACGAGTTATCATTTGGTTAAAAGGAAGTTGCTTTGCTTGGTTGGTCCTATGACGCTCTGATGATTTGTTTACTTTCTCATGTGCTAGGAAGTCAGGGATCGGCTTCAGTAGATTACTACTGACATCTAAACAGGATGTTGACCATCCACAAGCTTGTTGCCTTCTGAAGAAAATTAATCTCTAAATAAAATATGCAGGAAAGTTCCAGGCATGAGAGTTCTTTGAACTGAAGTTGGACAGACTGTTGAAACTTAAATATCGAAGTGGAATAATAAAATAATATCTAATAATACACATTTTCAAAAAAGCAACTGCAGTCTACTTTGGCTTATCCGAAGGTGAAGAGGCACAGCGAAAGTAAACATGTTAAGAAGATGGACAAATTCATGAACAAGTCCTTAACAACTCTTAATCATAAATTACACTTTTTTTTAGTAGAAAACATTAGTGTCTGCAAAAGTTTGAAACATGATACACTTCTTTTACAATTATGATCATGTCATCAGAGATGTGTACAGTACATTTGCAGAGAGGATCATGCAACACTAGGATGAACTAACCACTGATGGCCAAGTAAGTACCTCTTCAACCCAGGGATCATTACAATATTCTACATCCCCTTCAGCTGTCTCTAGTATACATTTTGGTGAGAAAGAAAGAAACATCGTACTCCTCTTGTTCCTCCTTTGTGTTGTGTTGTTCTCTGGTCCCTGCAGATGTGTCACAAAGCCACCCCTGGAAAACAAAGCACATGAAGAGGAACAGGTTAGAGTGGGCACACATAGTGATATATAGTCCCTGCAGCAGTAGATTTAATTGTATATGCAAGGCTGTAAAACTTGATCGTGGCAGTTCTTTTTCTGGCTAGGTCTTTGGGTGTCTCTTAGGCTGGTCCCAGATTTGTTTGTACTGTCTTGCCAACTCCTACATCAACTCTCACGCCAAGTCATAACAATGACCTAGTAGTTGGAATGACAGCACAAACAGATCTGGGATCAGGATAGGTGTCTGTAGGCTTTCAGAGAGAGAGAGCGAGCGAGCCATACCTCTGATTGATGAGCCTCTGATCGCTCTCTGGAGCCGTTGGTTTGTCACAGGGCATTCATCTATCTTCCATCTGTTGTCTGCTTGTCCCTCTAACAGCACAGGCAGTGTGGGTTTACAGTTCAGTGCCCATCCTTCTCTCTGAATTCAGGCTTTCCACAGTAGCGCCAGGTCATTCTCTGGACATCGGTAGGTAGGTAGGTAGGTGGGTGGGTGGGTGGGGTTTAGGGAAATAAGGGGTTATTAAAGGGTGTGTCTAGGACAGGTACAGTGCTGTGGCCCGTCCCCTCCAGGACACACTACTACATCCACCAGGTTAGGCATTCAGGGCAGTGCAGGGGAGGGAGGGCTTCTTTTGGCAGTTCAACCCATCCACCACCCCCGCCCTTACACATACATATTATAAAGCACTTGTTGAGACATCCACTGCAGTCGCAACAGTTTAGTGAGAGTTGACCTACATTCCCTTGTGCCATTCCCACTACATGACTGAAAGCAATGCCTTTGTCTCATCTCAAATTCAGAATAATAAGTGAATGTGCTGTTGTAGGTTCTGTTGTGGGATTATGTCAAACAAAATGTCCATAATCACATCACAAGGAAGTGTATCTGAATGGGTTTAACTGAAATTCCCATGAACCACTTGTGTAAATGTGTAGTGCAGTTATTGTAAAAGTAGTACTAAAATCTATTTACTAGTGTGGAGGTTATTTAGGGAGATATCTACCTTGAGCAGGGATAGGAGAGGTTTGTACATGCTTCTCTCACATTCTCATTCACAGAGGGTTGCTTTAAAGCCATTGGTCTCAATTTGTTGCTTCTGTAGTCCGTAAGACATAGAAAAACAACACATAAAAATGTCTTAATTTAAATTGTCACAATATATCAATGTGGCAGGGATTGAAGACTTTCTCAGAGGAAAGACTGACAACGTAAAAAAAAAGTACAAATCGAGCCGAGAAAGTCTAATTGAGTTTGTCCTTCATGTAAACCCTGTGTCTTTCACACAAAGCTCCCTTCATTTTCTCTCTCTTCATCCCTCCCTTTCCTTCCCAGGTTTTACCCCCGGAGAGAGGAACGTGATTGTCGTCTTGCTTTTGAGATTAATTAGTCTTTTATGTGACTCTCTCACTCTCTTTGCTCACAAATACAAAATCGACTCCCATACTCCCATGTTAAGTGCAGAAAGCGAAAAATTCTCCAACAGAACAGAAAAAAGGCAAGCCAGCTCCTCCATCTTTCAGTCAGTTGACTCGTACTGCTCGATTATTGGATGATTGGTATAGCGCTGAAGCTACAATCTTGTCATGAGTTCTTGGTCCTCTCTTATCATGAAGCAGTGCTCTCAGGAAACCTTTCCATTTGTTTGACTGCCATGCTTGAGGTGTAGGCCCTCTGCGTTCAATTGTCTTTAAATACAGAATTTACACAGCTTGAGATTTGCACAGCGAAAGCAAGTTAAACTGCTGAAGAAGTTCAAATGTGACAGCCAGTTTGGCGTATGGAACACAATAATAACAGGAACGGATGGAACACAATAATAACAGGAACGGATGGAACACAATAATAACAGGAACGGATGGAACACAATAATAACAGGAACGGATGGAACACAATAATAACAGGAACGGATGGAACACAATAATAACAGGAACGGATGGAACACAATAATAACAGGAACGGATGGAACACAATAATAACAGGAACGGATGGAACACAATAATAACAGGAGCGGATGGAACACAATAATAACAGGAGCGGATGGAACACAATAATAACAGGAGCGGATGGAACACAATAATAACAGGAGCGGATGGAACACAATAGTAACAGGAGCGGATGGAACACAATAATAACAGGAGCGGATGGAACACAATAATAACAGGAACGGATGGAACACAATAATAACAGGAGCGGATGGAACACAATAATAACAGGAGCGGATGGAACACAATAATAACAGGAGCGGATGGAACCCAATAATAACAGGAGCGGATGCTGATGAATATTCGGCGTGTGTGTCACATCACATGCTCTGTGCTAAAAGCGTCTTCTGCCAGTCACAGAGTCAGCCAAACGAGCATTGGCAGAAAGAGAGAGAGAGAGAAAGAGCATGGTGACAGTGGAGCCGAGAAAGAGAGAGAGAGGAGGGAGGTAGGTTAGTTGCCGTTCGTTGTCTCTTGTTTCGTTTTTTCATTACGGCAGGCGTGGAGAAAGACTACACAGACGACTCTTCAGGGTTGGCGTCAGGCAGCACGCTCCTCTGCTGCAGGGTCCGACGCAGCTCCTCCTTGAAGGGGCTGGAGTAGTCGTTCCCGCCCCCGCCCAGCCCTCCTCCACCAGAACCACCCCCGCTAACCCTCTCCTCCCCGGCCGAGCTCAGGTTGAGGCGGATGTAGCCGTTGCTGCCGGAACCCCTGATGTTGGTAAGGCTGAGCCGGCTGGGGGAATGGATGGGCTGGCCGGGGATGGTGCTGGGAGACGCTGTTGGAGCGTGGTGGTGAGACTGGCTGCTGGGGCACAGGGCGTGGCCCGGAACGATCTTCAGCGATCCGTCTGAGTAGTAGTAGTTGGCGCCCGTCTCCCAGAAGCGGTCCTCGTCGCTGGGCATTTTGCTGGGCACGAAGGTGGGTGGCTCCTTGGGCAGGGTGATGGGGTAGACCAGCGTGCTCTCCAGAGGCTTCATGTCCGCCCCTTTACCTAGGACCAGCTTCAGACGTCTCCTCAGATACAGAGCTGCCACCAATAGTAATAAACAGGCGGCCCCCAGGGTGATCACCAACACCCAGAACAGACCCATGCTGCCGTCAGGGGCCCGGGCCGCCATGACCACAGGGGAGCTGGCCACCACCGACACCTGGTAACGCTCCATTTGAAACTTGACCCCCTGCTCCTCGGAGTAACACACGTAGCGTCCCGCGTGCACTGGCATGGCGTTGGGGACCACCAGAGCCTTCAGGGCCTGGTCGAAGCGTGGCCCTCCGGCCTCCTCGTCTCCTAGCTGCAGCTCGCGGTCGTTGAGGACCCAGGAGGGCTGGGCCAGGTTGGACACCAGCTGGCAGGGCAAAACCATGTCTGATTCTACCACTACTGTCACATTCCTCAGCCGAGAGTTGTCTGGGAGAGAGGGGATCTATGTTAGCCAAGATGTGTTAACCAAGATGTTTATATCCTGAACTCTAAGTTCAACTCATCAACTCTAAGTTCAATTGAGTTCAATTCACTCTATTAGATGTAAATTATCAACTCTTAGTTCAACTCAACAAAAAAAGTATCAATTCTAAGTTCAACTCCATTCAACTGGTGGTGATAGCTGTAGTAACCAGCTATCACCACCAGGGGCCACCAGTCCAGTGTCTCTTTCCCACTCACCAGGGCTGGGGATGGCCACAGGCTTGTCAAATTTGGCTTTGCCCCTACTGAATCTCTCCAGCATCAGATCTTGGGATAGGGAGGAGGTAGACCTGTGGGAACAGAGAGCACAGAGAACAGGCATTAATAACATGTCTTTCTGCTATACTGTCTGAGAAGCCTCCACTGAGCTGCTGCTGGCACAGTTAGACCCAGCCCACAGAGCAGGGGCAGAAGGGAGAGGAGGGGGGGGAGCGAAGGGGGGAGGCAGAACCCCTGAGCAGGGGCAGAGGGGAGAGGAGGGGGGGGGGGCGAAGGGGGGAGGCAGAACCCCTGAGCAGGGGCAGAGGGGAGAGGCAGACATGCTCACCCGCGGTGGAGGTCGATGCGGACACAGGCGCGGCCCTCGCTGTCCCAGGCGCAGTAGGGGTCCCGGGACAGAAGGCAGTCTGGCTGCGACTGATAACGGCTGCAGTTAGCCAAGGGCAGCTGGAGCACTTCTGAACGTGAGCCAATGTACAAGTACTTCTGCAGACATAGACAGAGAAAGAGGGAGAGAGAGAGGGGTGGAGACAAGAGGGTAAAAAGAGAGGGGGGGAGAGAAAGAGAGGGTGGGAAATTTAAAAATAACAATTCAGAGAGAGGGCAGCAGAGATAATAGGATAATCATTCTAAATTACAATAACATTTTGTTCTGCTGGAGAGAAGAGTTTGTTATGAAATCGCTGGCCATGAAAAGCCTGGTTTAGTTAGATAAGGATCAGCATGAGTGTAATGCCAGTCAACATGTGAGTGTAATGCTGTGAAACAGAGGTGATGAGTAGGGCCAGGAGTCACATGGTAATCTGACAGGATAATGGTGATGAGTAGGGCCAGGAGTCACATGGTAATCTGATGGGATAATGGTGATGAGTAGGGCCGGGAGTCTCATGGTAATCTGATAGGATAATGGTGATGAGTAGGGCCGGGAGTCATATGGTAATCTGACAGGATAATGGAGATGAGTTGAGCCAGGAGTCACATGGTAATCTGATGGGATAATGGTGATGAGTAGGGCCGGGAGTCACATGGTAATCTGATAGGATAATGGTGATGAGTAGGGCCGGTAGTCATATGGTAATCTGACAGGATAATGGAGATGAGTAGGGCCAGGAGTCACATGGTAATCTGCTGGGATAATGGTGATGTGTAGGGCCAGGAGTCACATGGTAATCTGATGGGATAATGGTGATAAGTAGGGCCAGTAGTCAAATCGTCATCTGAGGGGATAATGGTGATAAGTAGGGCCAGTAGTCACATCGTCATCTGAGGGGATAATGGTGATAAGTAGTCACATGGTCAGAGAAGACTCTTGTCTCCAGTGATGGCCTATGTGTAAGTAAGCATTGTCCAAGCCAGAACGGCCCATAGGTAAGGACAGTTTCTGTAGTGTGAGAAAGCTTGATGCACATATACACCGTATCGGTCTGTCTATGTGTAAAGCTGGGGAAAACTCCAGACCCTAGCGATGGTCCATGATGGTGTAAGGCCAGGGATACTTCCTGGGCTTAGTGACAGTCAACTATATGGGCGGCAGGGTAGCCGCCCATATAGTTGGACTAGTAACCGAAAGGTTGCAAGTTCGAATCCCCGAGCTGACAAGGTACAAATCTGTCGTTCTGCCCCTGAACAGGCAGTTAACCCACTGTTCCTAGGCCGTCATTGAAAATAAGAATTTGTTCTTAACTGACTTGCCTAGTTAAATAAAAGGTAAAAATATGGAGGGCTGGGGAAAACTCTTGTGCCTTGTGTAGGGTTGCAAAATCACTGGAACGTTCAATAAATGTCACTTTTTTCCAAAATTCTGGTTGGAGGAATCAGGAGGGAATAAGCAGGAAATCCAGAATCCTCCAACCAGGATTTCTGGAAAACCAGGGAATTTATTGAAACGCTAGCCAAATGTTGAGTGTTACCTTGGTGTGAGAGATGGTTAGGCTGTCCACTGGCTGAGGGGAATCAAACAGCTGTATCTCTTCAATCACATGGGCCTCCGAGCCAAAGATCACTACCCTCTGTAACCAGCCGTCTGCTACAGGAGGAGAGGAGAGGGGGAGGGGAAAAGGAGAGAAAAGAGGGCAATGAAAGAGAGTAGGAGAAGAGAGGAAACGTAGAGGAGAGAAAAGAGGATAGGACGATATGAGAGAACAGATGGAAAGAGAGGAGAGGAGGAAAGATTGTGGAAGGAAAAGAGAAGAGGGAATATAGAGGAAAGGTAGGAGGCAGAAGTTGGTAAGAAGAGAGGAGAGAGATATATAATGTCAGAATATTGTACTGTAGTTTTCTATATGGGTAGTATTGTGATCCCCTGCTTTGAATGGCGATTGAGCTGCTGCTGCCGGCGGTGTGACATTGTGTGTCTGTCTGGGTGTATGAGGCTTTTATGAACAGAGATTTGCTGTGTGTGTTGCGCCTGCCCTGCCTCCCACCCTCACCACAGTGGGACTGTTAAGGATAATGTTAGGGACTGACCCTGCACACTACAGGAGCCTGGCACAGAGCAGAGCAGCAAAACACACACACACACACACACATCATGCTCCTCTCTCGTTGTGTCGGGAATTTCGGCTAATCCCCCAATCCCATCCTCCGTTTCTAACCGCTCTCGCCAGATTTGTTCTCTCGGCATAAGCTATCGTCCTGCTGCAGTTAATAGCTAATCAAGCCTGCAGCCCAATTGGCAGTGTGTACATCTGCCAAGGGCCCCATTGAGTATGTGCTGTGAAGCACAGCAGCAGGGAGCCTGCCAGGCTACTGAGCCCATCGTCACTCTGACAGTTATGGGCCTCCAACACACCGCAGGCACAGTAAGGGAAACACTCTGCACTGCAGTGAGTGGAATTATAAATAGCTAGTAGGCTATTATAAATAGCTAGTAGGCTATTATAAGTAGCTAGTAGGCTATTATAAATAGCTAGTAGGCTATTATAAGTAGCTAGTAGGCTATTATAAGTAGCTAGTAGGAAGTACTGTAGTTGGAGTAAGATGAAGTTGTCCTGAAACTGCCTGAACACTGATCTCTTGTAAATTGTGTTTTTTGGGGGAGATTGGGGGTAAAGTAAATTGATCTGTGGTTCAGAGCAACTTCTCTAGCATATTTAGTCAGCATACCGGGTTAATCTGGGCCCTGTCAGAAGGTACCATAAACATACCTACTGTATATTCATCATTGGTAGGTACTTATAGAGCATGTTGTATTCCCTGTCAGTGGTTACCTGTTCCTATGAACAGCATATAGTTCTACACAGTTACAGTGCCTTCAAAAAGTATTCATACTACTTGACTTACTTTGTTGTGTTACAGCCTGAATTCAAAATTGATTTCATATGTTTTTTTGTCACCCATCTACACACAATACCCCATCATGACAAAATTAAAAC
Organism: Oncorhynchus mykiss; assembly: GCF_057628025.1. Lineage (NCBI taxonomy): Eukaryota > Metazoa > Chordata > Actinopteri > Salmoniformes > Salmonidae > Oncorhynchus > Oncorhynchus mykiss. The sequence goes on along the minus strand of NC_143032.1, from coordinate 67,430,228 downwards.
ATGTTTTTAGAAATGTTAGCAAATGTATTGAAAATGAAATATCGAAATATCTCATTTACAAAAGTATTCACACCCCTGACTCAGAATCACCTTTGGCAGCGATTACAGCTGTGAGTCCAACCTGTACCATAGATTTTCAAGCTGATTTAAGTCAAAACTGTAACTAAGCCACTCAGGAACATTCAATGTCGTCTTGGTAAGCAACTCCAGTGTATATTTGGCCTTGTGTTTTAGGTTATTGTCCTGCTGAAAGGTGAGTTAATCTCCCAGTGTCTGGTGGAAAGCAGACTGAACCAGGTTTTCCTCTAAGAGTTTGCCTGTGCTTAGCTCCATTCTATTTATTTTTTTATCCTGAAAAACTCCCCAGTGCTTAACGATTACAAGCATACCCATAACATGATGCATCTACCACTATGTTGAGTGGTACTCAGTAATGTGTTGTATTGGATTTGCCCCAAACATAACAGGACAAAAAAGAGAATTGCTTTGCCACATTTTTTGCAGTATTACTTTCGTGCCTTGTTGCAAAAATATTGCATGTTTTTCAATATTTCTTATTCTGTACAGGCTTCCTTCTTTTCACTCAGTCAATTAAGTTAGTATTGTTGATCCATCCTCAGTTTTCTCCTATCACAGCTATTAAGCTCTGTAACTGTTTGAAAGTAACCATTGGCCTCATGGTGAAATCCCTGAGCGGTTTCCTTCCTCTCCGGCAACTCTCTGGTCTTTGTGTTTGAATCAGTTATTGAAATTCACTGCTCGACTGAGGGATCTTACAGATAATTGTATGTGTGGGGTATAGAGATGAGGTAGTCATTCATAAATCATGTTAAATACTATTATTGCACACAGAGCGATTCAATGCAACTTTATTATGTGACTTGTTAAGCAATTAAGCACATTTTTAATCCTGAACTTATTTAGGCTTGCTATAACAAAGTGGTTGAATTCTTAAATTTAGACATTTCATATTTTCATAGAAAATTCATTTGTACAATTTTCTAAAAACATAATTCCACTTTGACATTATGGGGTATTGTGTTTAGGCCAGTGACACAAAATGTAAGCCATTTTAAATTCAGGCTGTAACACAACAACATTTTGAAAAAGTCAAGGGGTGTGAATTCTTTCTGAAGTCACTGTACCTGCACCAATGAACAGTATATAGTTGTATAGTTATATAGTTGAATATAGTTATCTGTGACTATGAACAGTATGTAGTTGTGTAGTTATATAGTTGTGTATATAGTAACCTGTGCCAATGAACAGCATGTTGTATGCACGCTGGTCCAGGGAGCTGACCCGGTCCACTGCCAAGCGGGTGAAGTTGATGCCCTTGGTGAGCAGTAGGGGGCGAGCCTGAGCCTTCTCCTCCATCAGAGGGTGCTTCTTGGCAAAGTTGAGAGTGGCGTCTGGCAACTGAAGAGAGGTGTTGTAGCCGTTCTCCCTATGCCAGCTTGTAATGCACTGCACCGTGAAGAAGAAAGGAGAGAAGACAGAGAGGAGAGAGAGGGAACAGAGAGAGGTTAGGGAGAGAGGAAGAAACAAGGAATGTTGTTAGTTGTGGGACAGGCTGGCATCGCTTGTTGGCTCTGATCGCTCTCCAGACTCCCTTCTCCCTGTCCAACTCACTCTCCATTCCTCCACTATACCCCTTCTTCATCCCTCTCTCCTTTTGTCTCTCCCTCCACCCTCACACCCTCCCTTCACCCTTCCCCCCTCCTCCCCTTCATCCATTACTCACCGCTCCGGGCCGTGGGCTGGGGACAGTGCCAGTGTATCGTCCCCATCTCTGGGAGCCCTCTCTGTACTCCTTATACGGGCCGTCAAACACCTTCTTCACCTCCCCTATCTGGTACTGACACACCGCTGAAACATCCACATCACCCCTGGGACAGGAGACAACAACAAAAAAATGGGCTTAATATGATCAAATCAAATATTATTTGTCACGTGACGAATAGAACAGGTGTAGACCTTACCGTGAAATGCTTACCTACAAGCCCTTAACCAGGTCAAGAAATAGAGCTAAGAAAATATTTACTAAATAAATTAAGTACACTTTTTTATACAAGTAACACAATAAAATAACAATAACGAAGCTATATTTTTAATTTATTTATTTAACCTTTATTTAACTTGGCAAGTCAGTTAAGAACAAATTCTTATTTTACAATGCCGGCCTACCCCGGCCAAACCCACCCCTAACCCGAACGACGCTGGGCCAATTGTGCACCACCCTATATACAAGGGGTGTCACGCCCTGACCGTAGAGAGCTTTTTATGTCTCTATTTTTGGTTTGGTCAGGGTGTGATTTGGGTGGGCATTCTATGTTCATGTTTCTATGTTTTCTATTTCTTTGTGTATGGTCAGGTATGGTGCTCAGTCAGGGACAGCTGTCTATAAATCGTGGGAATCATACTTAGGTAGCTTTTTTCCCTCCTTCTGTGTGGGATCTTGTTCTTCGTTTGTGACCAGGTATTTTGCACTACGAATCTGTTCGGTCGTTGTTTTCGTTATTGTTTAATTTAGTCTAAAAGCTTCACTTCAACAATAAATATTATGTGGAACTCAAGGAACGCTGCACCTTGGTCTCATCCTTCTGACGACACCCGTTACAAGGGGTACAGGTACCGAGTCAATGTGTGGGGTTACAGGTTAGTCGAGGTCATTTGTATATGTAGGTAGGCATAAAGTGACTATGCATAGATAATAAACAGCGAGTAGCAGCAGTGTAAAAACAAAGGGGGCTCAATGTAAATAGTCCGGGTGCCAAGGGGGCAGCAGGGAGCCTAGTGGTAAGAGCATCGGGCCAGTAACCGAAAGGTTGCTGGATTGAATCCCCGAGCTGACAAGGTAAAAATCAGTTTTTCTGCCCCTGAACAAGGCAGTTAACCCACTGTTCCTCAGTAAGCTGTCATTGTAAATAAGAATTTGTTCTTAACTGACTTGCCTAGTTAAAAAAATGTTTTTTTAGAATGAATTGTTCAGCAGTCTTATGACTTGGGGGTAGAAGCTGTTGAGGAGCCTTTTGGACAAAGACTTGACGCTCCGTTACCACTTGCCTTGCGGTAGCAGAGAGAACAGTGTATGACCTGTTTTTGTGGCCTTCCTCTAACACCACCTAGTATATGGATGGCAGGAAGCTTGGCCCCAGTGATGTACTGGGCCGTATGCACTACCCTCTGTAGTGCCTTACGGTCGGAGGCCGAGCAGTTGCCATACCAGGCGGTGATGTAACCGGTCAGGATGGTGCAGCTGGATCTGAGGACCCATGCTAAAGCATTTCAGTTTCCTGAGGGTAAAATGTGTTGTCTTGCCCTTTTCACGACTGTCTTGGTGTGTTTGGACCATGATAGTTTGTTGGTGATGTGGACACCAAGGTACTTGAAACTCTGGACCCGCTCCACTGCAGCCCTGTCGATGTTAATGAGGGCCTGTTTGGCCCTCCTTTTCCTGTAGTCCACGATCAGCTCCTTAGTCTTGCTCACATTGAGGGAGAGGTTGTTATTAGCTAGGTGTGTTGTTTCTGTAGTAATTTTACATTGTCTGTTTGTATGACATAGGATATGGAGAAATAGGATGATGGTTGTGTTTTATTAGGAGAGAATTACTTATGTTTTATATAACAGAATTGGAAAAGTCCATCCCAGGATGTTGGTGGCACCTTAATTGAGGAGGACGGGCTCGTGATAATGGCAGGAGCGGAATAGGTGTAATGGTATCGAGCGAGCACGTGGTTACTATGTATTTTATGCCATTCCATTAGCGCCGTTCCAGACATTATAATGAGCCGTCCTCCCCTCAGCAGCCTCCACTGAAGTCCAACTATACACAGAGAAGACACATTAGCTGACTCAAGGCTAGTAAAACTGTAATTTTGGGTATGAAATAATATCTTCAAAAGAATTGGAAAAGTTTATAGACTTAGAAGTCACGCCAGGCCAGTGTTAGCAAAAGTGCTAAGTTGGACAGAGAGATTCTCTTTGGCACATCGAACTCCCTGGCAGTGCTATTCTGTCTGCGTCCCAAATGGCACCATATTCCCTATATAGTGCACTACTTTTGACCAGGGCTCACAGGGCTCTGTTTAAAAGTAGTGCACTATTTATGGAATAAGTGCCATTTGGGGACTCAGACAAACGCTGTTTTCTTTGGCACATCGACTCCCTAGCGTTAGTGTTATTGTGACTCACCACTGGGCGTGGAAGATGCCATAGAAGGTGGTGGTGCGCCAGTCGATGCCTGGCAGGGTGAAGACTTCCCGCAGGTTGTTGAAGGTGACGTGGCGTTCAGGGAGAGAACACACCAGCCTGGCCTTCTGGAAGGTGGTCCACTTCTTCTGCAGGGTCCTGGTGCCCCCCAGATCACCCTAAGAGGAGAGACACATGGTCAGTCGAGGGACAGGAGTCAGAAGAGGTGCCATAACGCCAGTAGGGTGTAAAAATCTCTTTACTTCCATAATATTTGCTGATGGTTTTTGACAGAATGGGGTGAGAAGAGTGAGAGCACCCTGCTGTGATAAACAGACAGACTGGGGATAGAGGAGTTAGGACGTAGTCTAGGGAAAGGAGTTCATCCAGACCACCAGGAAAAACAACGGGTTGTATAATGCAATGATAGTGGATGGTCAACTCTGAGCTCATAACTCGGAACTTCTCCTGATAACCATTGAACCCTAATAAGGATAGAACTGGGTGAGAGGAGTGATTTTAAAGAAAGAGTACAACGGAAGTGTGTGTGTCTCAGTGTAAATAGCCAGTGTGTGTGTGTGTCAGAACCACAATGTCCTAACAATTCACCAGAATGTCCTGACAAGGTAGGAAAACAAGAACATTTTTGAAAAGTCAGGACTTTTTTCATGTCCTGAATGTGTTAAAATGCAATTTTATGCTTAAGGGTGAGGTTTAGGGTTTGGAGTTAGAAGGGCTAGAGTTTGGAGTTAGAGTTAGGAGTTAGAGTTAGGATAAGGATTAGGTTAAGGTTAGGATAAGGATTAGTTTAAGGGTTAAGGTTAGGATTAGGTTAAGGGTTAAGGTTAGGTATGGTTTAGGGTTAAGGTTAGTAGTTATGATAAGGGTTAGGTTAAGGGTTAAGGTTAGGTAAGGTTTAGAGTTAGGAGTTAAGATAAGGGCTAGGATCAGGATCAGGTTTAGGGTTAAGTTTAGGAGTTAGGATAAGGGTTAAGGTTAGGTAAGGTTTAGGAGTTAGGATAAGGGTTAAGGTTAGGAGTTAGGATAAGGGTTAGGTTAAGGTTTAAGGTTAGATAAGGTTTAGGGTTAGGAGTTAGAATAAGGATTAGGTTAAGGGTTAAGGATTAGGGTTAGGAGTTAGGATAAGTGTTAGGTTAAGGGTTAAGATTAGGTAAGGTTTAGGGTTAGGATAAGGGCTAGGATCAGGTTTAGTGTTAGGCTTAGGGTTAAGGTTAGGAGTTAGGTTAAGGGTTAAGGTTAGGTAAGGTTTAGGGTTAGGAGTTAGGATAAGGGTTAAGGTTAGGTAAGGTTTAGGGTTAGGAGTTAGGATAAGGGCCAAGATCAGGATTAGGTTAAAGTTTAGGGTTAATGTTAGGTAAGGATTAGGGTTAGGAGTTAGGATAAGTGTTAGGTTAAGGGTTAAGATTAGGTAAGGTTTAGGGTTAGGATAAGGGCTAGGATCAGGTTTAGTGTTAGGTTAAGGTTAAGGGTTAAGGTTAGGTAAGGTTTAGGGTTAGGAGTTAGGATAAGGGCCAAGATCAGGATTAGGTTAAGGTTTAGGGTTAATGTTAGGAGTTAGGATAAGGGTTAGGTTAAGGTTTAAGGTTAGGGTTAACGTTACAACATATTATGTATTAGATACAACGGAGCACACTGTGACAGAGGAACAAGCTCAAATCGATCAACCCAGAGATTACCATTCACTCCAGCTGGGAAAGATAAAGTGATGACATGGGAAGGTGAGCATTTCCTGTTACATTTTTACTTCCCAAAAAGTCCTGAAAATTCCCGACAACAAATCTGTGTGTGTGTAACCATATATGCGTGTAGCCTACCTTGCAGACACGGGCCACCCTGGCCACAGTGAGCTCTGTGTCACAGTCTAGCTCTACAGCTCTCTCACTGAAGAAGAAGTAGATCTTGTCATCGTCACCTTCCTTACTGCCACTGCTCTCCCTCACCAGGGCTGAGCCCACAAAGTCAGGCTCTGAGAGAACAACACACGGACACACACACACACACACAGGAGCATGAGACGTGAACACACACACACACGTACAGATGTAGGATTTAAATTTGAGCCAGTTTCCTGCAGCAGGAAAATAATGTTGTAGTGGATGATAACCCTAACCTTAAATTACAAAAGCTTGAACACATTACAAGTTAGCATTTCCTTCTATGTATCAAAATTCTCAGCAACAAAAGAGTGTTCATATTAAGATCCTACATCTGTATGCCCGCACGGTCACACTCATGTGCACACACACATGCACGCACACACACACACACACACACACACACACACACACACACACACACACACACACACACACACACACACACACACACACACAGCCACCTCCACTCCCTGTAATATAATGTAATGTTTTACCCTCTAACCTCGTCTCATCTAATACCCTTCCATCATCTTCCATTATCTCTCTCTAACACCTCTTCCCTCATGTATCACTCCTGTCCACTCCTCTAACCTCATCTCTCCACCTCTCACCCCTCTACCAGGCTTTTTCACACTCACCTGCTTTTTCCATCTCTCACTGCCTCTGAGGTCCTATTAGCTAGCCCCTAACCCCTCCATATCTCATCTCCTTCTGAGGTCCTATTATCTAGCCCCTAACCTCTCCATATCTCATCTCCCTCTCCAACTCTTTCAGTTCCATCTTCCCCTCTCCCTCAATTCCTCCATTTACCTCTCTCATTCTATCCTTGCATTCGTTTTACATACCTCTCCCCCTCTCTCTCTCTCTCTTCCCCTCCTCATTTACCCCCCCCCCTCTCACCGTTGAGCCAGGCCGGCAGGTATTCACTCTTCATGCTGTAGTGTTGCTGTCCCAGGTTCCTCAGGATCACAGGCTCAGTACCCAGGAAGTTATTCAGTGTGGCAGAGTACAGCTCCTTGTCTGGGAGACACAGAGACAGGCAGGATGAGCACCATTACAGAACATTTACACAAAGAATAAAATAGAGTAGAATAGAGTGAAATAGATGGCTTACCCACTATGAGGCCTGTGTGGCCTTTGGCAGGGTCGTAGGGACACTTGCCCTTCCCATCCTCCAGGGAGCCAGGGTTGAGACTGAAGTGGTCAGCATTCTGTGGGTTGACAACAGGACACACGCAGAGACACACACACACAGACACACAAATACACAGAGACACAGGTGGTCAGTGCATGACTAACACAGCTCCGGGCTCTGTCTGTCCGTGACAACCGTTCTAACAGTCCTCGCTCCCTGCCTTCGCCACACCGTCTTATCATATCTCCGTCAGGCAGGTGCACACACACACACACACACACACACACACACACACACACACACACACACACACACACACACACACACACACACACACACACACACACATAGATAGATACCACTGCCTCGTTTGCATGGGATATTCTTTCCTTTGACACAGACGATTCAGTCGTATGGGGAGGATGTGGTGTGGAGGTGTCAGACAGAAGATAGAAGACATGACACCATGTCACTGGTGCTGCTAGCTGTGACACCACCACAAGGACAGATCAACTCTAATATCACCTCCAGACAGAGTGGACTGAAGACACAGATTTAAGGTCAGGAAGTGACTGAGACCTTGTTGGTCCTAAATAGCACCCTATTCCGAGGGCTCTGGTCAAAAGTAGTGCATTAAGAAGGGAATAGGGTGCCATTTGGGACTCTACCATTGAGAGCCACTCACGATGTAGGTGCACTTGGGCTGGAAGGCGAAGGTTCCACAGGTGTAGAGGTGGGTGTGGTTGTAGCTCTGCAGGAAGCGGATGTAGTTGAAGCACTCTGTCTGTGGGAGAGGAGACTAACACTGAAGCATAATATTCTACGATTCATAGCAATAATCATCAACTCAGTCTAATGAAGTACTCAAATTAATGTCAACAGGAACTTTAAGGATCCGTACCTGGTTGTTCTTGCCCTTGGCAGAACACTCTCTCTTCTTCTCCTGTGGTGCTGGCCACTCAATCTGCGAGAGAGAGATAAAGAGAAAGAGAGAGAGAGAGAGAGAGAGAGAGAGAGAGAGCGAGAGAGAGAGAGCGAGAGAGAGAGAGAGAGAGAGAGAGAGAGAGAGAGAGAGAGAGAGAGAGAGAGAGAGAGAGAGAGAGAGAGAGAGAGAGAGAGAGAGAGAGGGAGATGAATGCAAGAAAGACAGTCACAGAGAGTTGGAAGAGTGAGGTAGAGATGTCTTTATTCTTTTGGAACTTCTGTGAGTGTAATGTTTACTGTTAATTTTTATTGTTTATTTCACTTTTGTTTATTATCTACCTCAGTTGCTTTGGCAATGTTAACATATGTTTCCCATGCCAATAAAGCCCTTAAATTGAATTGATAACAGCGAGAGAGATAGAGAGAGATGGATCAGAGAGAGAGAGAGATTAATTTAGAGACAGTGGGAGGAGAGAGAGAGATGGTGGGGAGAGATAGAGAGAGATGGAATTAGAGACAGTGGGAGGGAGAGAGAGATGGACCAGAGAGAGAGAGAGAGAGAGAGAGAGATGGATTTAGAGACAGTGGGAGGAGAGAGAGAGTGGGGGAGAGAGAGAGTGGGAGGAGAGAGAGAGTGGGGGAGAGAGACAGTGGGGGAGAGAAAGACCGTGGGGGAGAGAGAGACAGTGGGGGAGAGAGAGACAGTGGGGCAAAGAGAGACAGTGGGGGAGAGAGAGACAGTGGGGGAGAGAGAGACAGTGGGGGAGAGAGAGACAGTGGGGGAGAGAGAGACAGTGGGAGAGAGAGATGAGAGGATGACAAAGCAGATGGTGAGATAGGTGCAGACTGGGGACATAGTGAGGCAGTTGGCGTCCAGTGGCCCTATCATCCCTCTAAACCACACCAGAACAGCAGCAAACAGGTGGGCTGCTTATTACTGGGATGCTCACAACACAGAACTGTTGGTTGTTCATTATCAGTCACACAACAATCCAATTAACGCTCATTATAAAGTTAAATCAAATAACAATCTCTATACTGCTGTTCAAAGACGCATTTGTCTGAGTGGATATAAGATGTGAGGTACAGAGGCACGTTAACAACTTTTACCAAGTTTTCATTGTACTAAGCTTTTTATGGACTAATTACCTAATTACATTCATAGAGATAATCATGTCATCATTTTGTTACCCCTCCACCACTGAACAAACGACATCAGAATCAGGCAACTTTAATTCCATTCAACATTGTTAAGGAATGTTGCATAAGAAACTGACTGCACTCTTGTAGCAGGTCTATGGGGTTGAGGTTGTAGTTGTGGTTGATGTCTGCCGTGCTGAGGTGTGTGTGTGTGTGTCCATAGTGTATGTGTGTGTGTGTGTCTGTGTGTAGTTACCAGAGGTCGTAGCTGTCTGCTGATGTCGTTAGGGTCCAGGGCGAACAGGGCCTCTCTAGCTCCTACATACAGAACCCTCTCGTGTTCTGCTAGAGTCACCATGGTGTAGTTCCACACACCTAGAGCCCGGAACCTGGCCATGCTGTCCAGTACCTCTGTAGAGGAACACACATACAGTGCCTTCAGAAAGTATTCATACCCCTTTGAATTATTCCACACATTTTTCCCCACCCATCTATGCACAAAACAAAGTGAAAACATGTTTTTAGAAATATTTGCACATTTATTGAAAATGAAATACAGAAATATCTAATTTACATAAGTATGCACACCCCTGAGTCAATACATGTTAGAATCATCTTTGGCAACAATTACAGCTGTGAGTCTTTCTGGGTAAGTCTCTAAGAGCTTTGCACATCTGGATTGTACAATATTTGCACATTATTCTTTTTTAAATTCTTCAATTCTGTCAAGTAGGTAGTTGAGAATTGCTAGACAGCCATTTTCAAGATTCAAGATTCAAGATTTTCAAGACGATTAAGTAGAAAAATTTAACTAAGCCCCTCAGGAACATTCAATGTTGTCCTGGAAAGCAACTCCAGTGTATATTTGGCCTTGTGTTTTAGGTTATTGTCCTGCTGAAAGCTGAATTCATCTCCCAGTGTCTGGTGGAAAGCAGAC